>NC_056727.1:470119455-470126955 GCF_019279795.1 Protopterus annectens
TATATGTGTGTGTGTGTGTGTGTGTGTATGTATGTGTGTGTGTGTGTGAGTGTGATGGCTTTTTTTCTGAGAATCTGCATAACTATCCAATATGATTTATAATAATTTCTATGAATACAATATTTTACTCTATTGACAAAATGAATGTTTGCCACAAGTTTTAATAAGTTTCCCACCAAAATGTTAAGGGAGACAATCTGGGATGTGGGCTGTCTCATGCACAGTGTCCATGAGTTTCCTCAGAAGCTTCACTCACAGAATTTTCACAGAGAAACTGAAAGCAGTTAGTATAAACATTGACAAGGTTATCACACTGACACACCACAGATTCAGGAAGAATACTCTATTCATAAAATGTGTCAGTTATGATGAGTTTAGATGATGTAGTTTCTTGTAGCAAGTAAATATCTTATTTTAGAAGGCATACAAAATGAAACATTTATTTAAATGTTTTTGAAAATCTACTTAACAGTAGCATGATAATCTGTGTTAAAAACTTGTGTCCCAAACATATACTTTACTATAACTCATTTAATTCATCTGATTGACAAGCATAAATAATCTTATAACTTTATTCTGGAAGAAATGTCATGTGATATATTTTAAAGCAGTAGGTTAGCATGATTGTAAAATCTGGTTACTAATATATGTTTGCTGTGCATTATTTTGTATAAAACAGACAGATTTATTCTAGGGACAGTAAGTAGGATAGTGCTCTACAAAGACACAACTCAGTGAGATCAGATATATATATATATATGTGTGTGTGTGTGTGTGTGTGTGTGTGTGTGTGTGTGTATGTATGTATATATGTGTATGTGTGTGTGTGTGTGTGTGTGTGTGTGTGTGGGTATGTGTGTGTGTGTATATGTGTGTGTGTATATGTATGTGTGTGTGTCTGTGTTTATGTGTGTGATGGCTTTTTTTTTTAGGTAATAACGCAGGTGTTTCTGAGAATCTGCATAACTATGCAATATGATTTATAATAATTTTTATGAATACAATATTTTACTCTATTGACAATAATGAGTTTAAGTAAATGCTCATATACAAACAATTCAAGATTTTTGGAAGCTGTTGATAGAATTCACATGACAGAAAATAGATGCATCTTAATGCATGTAATGTCTGAATCATATTAGCCAAAGTTTTTTATTTAAATGAATGTTAGAACATAATTTTCTCTCATCTTGATTTCTAACATTAAGATTATTTGAATGCTATTAGAATACAAGTGTTATATATTACATAGATCTATATAATAGTATGAACAGTTTTTAAAAAAAAAAAAAAAAAAAAAAAAAAGTTTATTTTAGTTTATATGATGCTGTTTTACCAGATGTGTAGTTTTGTCTTGATAGATAATTGAATTGAAAACTGTTAACCTCAGTTAAATATAACTAGTATTAAATTGATAAGGTGGTAGCTGAGGTACTGCTGCTTAGGGTAGGGGTTAACTTGAGTAGTAAATACTGCTCTAAGTTGGAGTTTTCAACTCCAGGCGGGATGCAAGGTTTAATCCTTACATTATTTTCACTTGTTCATTGTTATATGTATATAGTTTTGACATCCACAATATATTTTGTACACTCATTGTCACTACAAACAAAATTGAATCCTATACAAAATCCCATAAGAGATTTAATAAATACAACTATATTTAAAGGTACACCTAAAAGAGGAGATGTAACATTATTTATCTTGTTATTTGTTATTTCGATCATAAGATTCTTGAGTTTTAAAAATGCCAAATGACATCTTTAAAAGGAATTTCTTTAAACATTAATGGATTGAATAATCCGTGTAAAAGGGCAAGCCTAATAAGATACATTAATCTACACAAGGCCAATCTAGTCTTCCTGCAAGAAACCCATCTCTTGAAAAAAGATATTGATAAACTAGCCACTAATAAGTATACAGTATTGGTTAGTTCAGAGCACACTCAGAAAAAAAGAGGAGTGGCTATTTTATGGAATAAAAGTATGCCCATTCCTAAAACTGTTAAGTCTTATCAGGATGACAAAGGAATGTTTTGTATGGTTACAATACAAATTAATGGGAAGACTTACACTTTAATTAATGTATATTGGATACCTGGAATTGGTATTAATACAGTGAAACATCATATTGATAAGATCATATCATTCTCTGTAGGGGACATTATTTTAGCTGGTGATTTTAATTGTATACTACATGAAAGTGATACTACCACTATAAAGAAAAGAAGAATTACATCTAATGAAAAACATTTAAATGATTTTGCTAATTCTTATCATTTGAATGATATTAATAATCAGATAGAGTCAAAATCATTACCATACACCTTTTTTTCTAACAGATACAAAACTTATTCAAAAATAGATAGGGTCTTTATTTCTAACCAGGTGGTAACAGATTTAATTAATTCCAAAATCATTTCATGTCCTATATCTGATCATAACTCAATTGTTTTTGAATTCATGATAAAAAATACTCATAATGTTCAGATCAAAAGGATACCAGCATACTTAACTCAGCTAAAAGACTATAAAGAATATATACTTTCAGAAGTACAACATTTTCTAGACATAAATAATACTCCTGAAGTCTCCATTGTCTATGTTTGGGATGCCTTAAAATCATATCTATATGGACAAAGTATCAGATGGTATAATAACAAAAGGAAATCTTGGGATAAGGAATTGTTAGATATTCAAAGTAAACTAGACTCTTATAAACATAATAATAAAGAAAATATTATGGACAAGAAAGTTATTGAAGAAATAAACAAACTAAATGAGAAATACAAAGAAATTTTAACTCATAAAGTTAAAATAACTTTAGAGAAATACAAGTTTTGTCTTATTCAATAAGCCCCAAATACTTACATAGACTTAAAAATAAAACAAAAAGATTGAATAAACAAAACCATATCAAAGAAATCTTTTCTCTAAGGAAAAGAAGAATGTTTCTAGTATACCAGAAATACTGGATGAATTTAGAAATCACTTTCACAAGATTAACCATAACAACATTAACATGGAACCTAAAGATAAAATAAAGGAGTTTATAACCACAAACATGAATAAAAAGCTTAATAAACAACAGATTAAACTATTGGACAAGAGTATTTCATATACAGAAGTTATTACACAAATAAATAAGCTTAAATCAAACAAAGCACCGGGTAATGATGGTATTATACCAGAGATATATAAAATCCTTTCTAAAACTACATATTCATTAATACATAAGGTTTTATTCTGGCCCAAACTGAGTTAATAACCCCCATCTTGGCAATATACATTTATTTCACCAATTTTAAAACCTAATAAAGATCCAACTAGATGTTCTTCATATCGACCCATCTCATTACTTAATGTTGATTATAAAATGTTTATGAGTATTTTTGCTGATAGATTGAAGACAATTATCCCCGGCAATATAGACATAGATCAGACGGGCTTCATTGTAAATAGAAATACTTTTGATAATATAAGAAGAACTTTAACATTAATTGATTTTGCAAATAGGAAAAGAAAGATTTAACACTTATTAGTCTTGATATAGGTTCAGCATTTGATTCAGTAAGTTGGGACTATCTGTTTACCTTACTGAAATGCACAAATTTCTCTGATGCATTTGTAAATTTAATTGAGAATTTATACAAAGGAACGCTGGCTTATATTAAGGTAGGAACATATGTTTCACAAAAAATACCCATTCTTAAAGGTACAAAGCAAGGATGTCCACTTTCTCCACTATTATTCACTTTAGTAATGGAGCCTTGGGCTAATTTGATTAGAAACAGTACTGTCATAGAGGGTTTTGGAATAGAAGAAAATACAACATCAAAAATTCAACTTTTTGCAGATGATGTTCTAATTACATCAGCAGGATCTAATTCTTCTATGCAGTCTTTATTTGATAAAATGATGAATTTTAAAAGTATTTCTGGTTTAATATTCAATGAAGAAAAAACTAAAATACTACCTATATATACAGGAAAAAATACTCTCATTAGTGATTTTACTAAATATGTACCCAACTCAGGTCAGATAACTTATTTAGGTATAAAACTATCTAAAGATATTAAATCTATTATATATAATAACTATAATACCTGTTTTCTTAATATACAAAATCTTTTTAATACCTGGAATAATATGTTTTTTACTATGGAGGAGAGACTTACAATTATTAAAATGATAATATTCCCCAAGATTTTATACTTAATACAATCAATAATACTTTCACCTACAAAAATAACTATCAAGAAACTGAATACACTAATGTTAAATTTCTTATGGGCACCTAATAGACCTAGGATTGCATTAAAGAAACATACTAATAGCTGGTCTCAAGGGGTATTTCTTTTCCAGACTTTAATTTATATATTATCTCTTCTATTATAAAAGTTATTACTTTATTAATAGATTGGTCATATGTCAAAAATGGAAAGATTATTGGGAGCTAATTAGTATGCACTTCATGAAAATCTCCTTAACACATAAAAATATGATTATAAATAACTCCATGTTGTGGTTGCTAAAGGAATTTTGTACTTCACCTATTACACCTAAACATATGGTCTGTTACCCATTAAATATTATTATTAGTTATCGTAACTTTATATTCATGCACCCTAAGTATAGGGAATGGAATTTTATTGTATTCCCTATAATTTATACTCAGGGTATGCTTATGTCATCTACTTCTGAAGGAGCTCATTTAGCTATAGATAATAATCTAAAGTACTGGTATCAGCTGATATCTGATAATAAAGTTAAAAATCTAGATTTCTTAAAACAAGAATTTGATCTAAGAGAAACTTGCTGGTTAGAGGTTCAGATCTTTAGACAACATCTCATTGATAGAATAGATCTAATGTCTATAACAGTTAAAGAATCTATTCCAAAACTGATTGATTACTTGATAATAAATTTACAGCATAAAGTTTCTGATAAAGGTAAACTTTCATATATACATAAAATTATCAGACAAGAAACTTTTTACAATGTAGATTCATACTGGAATTATTTCACCTCTATTAATGGGGACCCAGCAACTCAACAAGATAAACAATATATATTGGAATCTGCTTATAGAACTACATCTTCCATTGTCTGGAGACTTTATACATGGAAATTTTTACATAGATCTTTTATACACCTTTGATGATGAATAAAATTAATAATAAAGATAATCTATGTAAGAGATGTAATGTAGAAATTAATGCTGACTGGGCTCATATGTTTTATGACTGTATGAAGTTGAAAGAATACTGGAAGTCAATTAATGAATTTTGCAGGCTCTTTTACAGATAATTTCATTATTTCTAAGTCTCTTATATTATTCAACACACCTGTACCTCAATGTGTTAAAAGATTAAGCTTCCCTTGTTATGGTCTATCCTAGCAGTGGCTAGGAAAATAATAACTAGAAATTGGATTTCAGATACACCTCCTTCGTTCAATGAATTTAAAATGTTATGAATATAATGTGTCATATGGAAATAAGCACAATTAGAATGAGAACAACTAGAAAAACATCACATTTTATTGTATGGGATAATTTACAAAATTTGTTAAAAAATTCTAATTTCAATAGCACAGTATTTTAGTTTAATTAATTGATCTGATTGTAGTGGATGTCTTTGTAAATACTTTAGTTGTTTTGTTGAATATTATAATAATACCTATTTTTAATTATTTGTATAAAATTGTTATGGTATTTCTCTTATATGTTAAAACAATAAACTTGTTTTGAAAAAAAAAAAAAAAAAAAAAAAAAAAGGAAGGTGTTGGAAGTTTGTGTGAACGTGTGTACTTGTTATAACACTAGGAATTTGATGGCTGGGGGTGTGCTGCATGTGAGAGTATGCCTGGCTAGTGCATTGGAGCCATCATGCTTCCTGATTGCTTGCATATGTTCTTTAATTCTGTCACTGAGCTTTCTAGAGGTCATGCCGACATAGAAGCTTGGGCAGTGGTGACAGTTGGCTAGGTACACTACGTTGCTGCTGTTGCAGTCGTAGTGATGTCTGAAAGAGTATGGGGTACTCCTGTGTGGGAGTTGGCACGAGGGGGTGGTGCGGATGTGTTTACAGCACACACACTGTCCGCAGGGGTGGGTGCCAACTAGGCTAGGTGGGCCTGTTTTGCCTGGGTCTGTTGGTTGCCTCTCAAACAGTGTTTTAAGAGAGTTGGTTCTCTTGTAGCAAAATATAGGTGCCTCCCCTAGGGTCTTGTATAGTTCTGTGTTGCTGGAGATGATGCCCCAGTACTCAGAGATGGTTTCTCTAATGGTGGTGCTGTCACTACTGATGAGGATGGGGAAACGTGGCTGAGGTGTCGTTTCTTCCTTCACTGGTTCAGAGAAACCATAGGTGAGGATGGGCTTGTGCCGGGTGTGTCTATTCTCTGTGACCTCTGTGGCAGCTTTGCTGATGAGCTGAGGGGGGTAATTTTTGTCCGTGAATAGTTGGGTCAGTAACTTGCATTGGAGTGTGAACTCCTGATCGTTGCTGACTAGATGGCTGAGCCGGACAAATTGGCCCTTGATGATGTTCCTTTTCATGAAGCCTGGGTGCTGGCTTCTGTAGTCAAGGAGGTTGTTTCTGTGGGTGGGTTTCTTGTAGAGAGTGGACGAGAACCTGTTCTCTTTAGTGTCCAGGGATAGTGTCACGTCTAGAAAGTTCACTTTGCTTCCTATGTCTGAGATGGTGAAGGACAGGAACTTTATGCTGTCTCTGATCTCTGTTAGAAACATATCCAGTTCTTCTTGTGAGCCCTTCCACAGGAACACCATATCATCAATATAGCGCTTGTAGAGCACTACTTGTTGGAAGCCTGTGAGTTTTGTCAGGGAGTCTGTTTCCCATGAGCTTAATACCAGGTTTGCATAGGAGGGGGCCATTTTAGCTCCCATGGCTACGCCTCTTAGTTGCTGGCAAATTTGGTATTCAAAGGCGAAGAAATTGTTGTTTAGTACTATCTTGAGCAGGCTGATGAGTGTGTCTGCTTTGGTGGGGTTGTAGTTTCTGTGTGTGGTCAGGTATCTTCTGAGCATTTCTGTGCCTTCTGCATGTGGGATGCTCGGGTAGAGAGCTTCCATGTCCAGTGTGAAAAGGTTCAGACTGGTTACATCATTTAGGGCCTGGTATTGATGGATTTCTTGCAGGAATGACCATGAGTCTTTTAGGAAGAATACTGAACTTTGGACTATGGGGTTGAAATAATAGTCCAATAGTTCTGATATGTATTCTGTCTTTGTCCTCTTTGAGGACACTATGTGTCTCGGGGGGGGGGGGGGGGTCTGCTTGGTTTTTGTGGATCTTTGGGATCCCAAACAATACTCCAATGGTTGGGGAGTTCACTGCCATAAATTAAAATTCTATGTCAGAGATTTTGTTGTCTGCTAGCATCTTGGCTAGTTGGTTGTCTATGGTTCTGAACTTGTTTAATACCATAGGCTTAGTGACTGGGCGGTAGCAGGTGCTGTCTGATAGGATCTCTAGCA
>NC_056727.1:470130035-470158066 GCF_019279795.1 Protopterus annectens
CTTAGACAAGGCTTCAGTGACCTATTCATCAGATATGTAGAGTGGGGAAGTTAGCAAGGTTTGTGATACGCTTGAGGATAAGGGAGTGAAATTATCAGCAAATCTGTCCGCTAGCAGGTTTGCTACCTCTGTGTATAGGTCCGGCTGTTCCAGAGAGAATCAAAGCCAGAGCCCCAAATAAAAAAAAAAATAAATAAATAAAAACAAAATGCCACCCTGGTTGACATCCAGCATCAACAAGCATACATATAGCAGTGTGTGTGATACTGTTAGTCACTAGTACGGCACATGCTTGGGTCCTACCTTTTAGGCTACATATGTAGCTGTAAAAGGCCTTATGATTATCCTTGGATAGGACTGTTAAGTTTTTCTCAATGTTACCCTTAGAGGATTAGACATGTTGTCTTACTTGCCTGTTGAGGCTGATGAGGGTGCGTTTCCACTATTGGGGTCTTGCCTTAGTTTTCTTAGACAGCAAGTTTTTGCATTTGTTGCAAAGTTTGTTGATGCTGGATGTCCACCAGGGCAGCTTTTTTTTTTTTTTAATTTGTGGCTCTGGTTTTGATTCTCTCTCTCTCTCTCTGGAACAGCAGAGCCTATACACTTATGCAAGTGATTGTATAGGGCTTTAGTGTAAACTTTGGTGTAGTTACCACTTCCAGCTGGGGGTGGGGGTTGGAATGCATTTATACCTTCCTTTAGTAGGGAATAGTTTACTTTGGTGAAGTTTTTCAGTCTTTCTTCACTCTTTGTGAGTTCTGTTGTTAGTGCCAATTTGAAGGCAACTGATTTGTGGTCAGATTTAACTAATGAGGGTCCGACAGTTATGGTGGTGGATCTGTTTGTCATGTTAGTAGAGACCAGATCTAGTATGTTTGTCCCTCTTGTTTGGGTTTGACCAATTTGTTCCAGGTCATTTGAGTTAACAAAGGCAAGGAAGTTTTGCACTAGTGAGTTAGGGCTAGAGTAGGTTTCCCAGTTAATGGTAGGATAATTGAAATCCCCCATAATCAGAGTGTTTGGCAATACTTGGATTGACTCCAGTTTGGTCAAGTAGGCATGTTGTCTTAGCAGAGTCTTACTAGTGTAAGAGTAAAGTGCTCTAGAGGTTGCTGAGTATACGTTTTTTGTGTGTGACTTCTAGGAGGCCTTTGATATTTTGGAAGATTACAATTAAGAACTTCAGCATATGTGGGTCCATGTGTCTGGCCCATACTATGTGTAATGGGTGTAGAGTGTGTGTGCGTGTTACTACCAACCTGTTTAGTGTTGTTTATGCTGGAAACTGACAGCCTTGCTACCAGTCACAATGTGCAATTACATTTCTCACAAACCATATCAGTTTGTTTTAGAATTAGATGGTTGTCAGAAAGTTTGAGACAATTGCTATATTGCCTCAGGATGCCCAAATCCACCAAGCTAGCTGCAGTGATAACTCCATGGTTATAGATCCTTCATTTGTGTTTGTCTACCAGTGGATGGTACAAAAGGGGTTAACAGCTGGCTACTAGGTTGTTAGTTATACTTGAGAGGCGTGCTTCCCTGCATGAAAGACAGCTGCTCTTTGCACAACTAGGCACTTTTGGAGATTTCTGAGGTAGTATTTTATATGGAAGATTTTAATTCATAGTACGTGCAATTGTATAGAGCAATGTTAAGGTGTCACTGCATGATGAGCAGCATCTCTCAAACACTGACTTTATAGCAACATACAAAACTCCTGAAATAAACAAAATGGCCCTCTGGCCGATGACCAAATCACACTAAAGGCTGACCAAAGTGGTTTCTAGCTCGGAGACTTATCAGGCTACATATCCCACTGTTGTTGGAATGCAAATCCAATCCCTCTTAATGTAAGATCCCTTTAGTGGGGTCAAAAAAGTACCGTAAACAAATACAAAGTAGCAAACTGCCCAGTAATGTTGCCTAGAGGGATTCTCAACAGGGCAGATCTCAGCAATCAGCATACAGTACAATATTAGGGCACTTTAAACATACTATGTCTGGCTGTACTACCATAAATGCTGGTAAAGCTTGTATCACTTAACAGTGTTAAACTAACCACTGATGTTTTACAAAACTACATCAAGTGACATGGCCACAGGCTTGCTCTACATAAATATCATTCAGCTGTTTTTACATAGTTTACATAGGACCTCCAACACATAACAAGAAAACCTACCACAGACTGATGCCTATCATCCTGATTGATGAAGAGACTCAAACATAATATCGAAGTAAACCAAGCACGCTTACCCTGTACATTCAGTAATCACCCAAAGCTCATGATTGTAGGCAAGGATGGAGAGACAGATTTACTAGTAAAATGAAGGCTTCCTCTTATGACTCAGTTCTCATTTCACACCACTGTTTGGTGAAATGTGTGCAGTACTGCCACCACTGTGTTTATCAAATGGTCAATCTCCAGAGCTCCTCTACATTCAGTCATGAGCAAGACCTAGAAATACTTAAACTCTTACACCTGCAGTATCTGATTCCTCATCTGTAGAAGGCAATCTACTTTTCAGAGATAGAACCATGAGCTCTGATACGGAGATGTTGATTTTCATCCCAACTACTTAAAAATTCATCAGTGAACCATTGCAGTGCAGCTTTTCCTTGTGTCTTTGATTTGTGGTAATTCAAAAATCACTTGTTCATATTAAAGTGAAACAAGTGATTGCTTTGTGGCTGCTGTGCACTGTTTGTAACATATACACACACACACACACACACACACACACACACACACACACACATATACACACATATATATATATATATATATATATATATATATATATATATATATATATATATATATATACTTCCCCACAGCAGCTGGTGCACGGACTGAACCAACGTTGCTTGGTGAAACACAAATTCAGCATAATCATAAAAAGACCAGCACTCCACTTCTTTGAAATTCTACAGTGGATTTATTATTCTTCCACAAAAATCAGAACAGTATGGCAGAGAGATGCATTAAAACAGCAGACCGGTTTCACCCATTAGCGTCATCAGTGCTAGCAGGCACCTTCTATCCAGAAGGTTAAATACCGTTTAATTTAAAGTGACAACACCACTTCCTCAAGACATTCCCACATATAATCTTTTATAGAAAAAAAAATATACATATATTAATATAGCTCCAATGTTTGACATAAAAAAACTTTTTCTTTACTTAATATATAAAGTTAGACATTCCTAAAAATCCCGATTTATTCAAGAACAATTGTGGACACATTATCATACTGGCTTCACAAATATTCATTAACTCATTAACCCTGAGTACTGTCTAACAGCGCCTCTGTGCTTACATCTGAGCATGCTGTGAGATGGTAGTAATTGTATACAGGTACAGCCGAGTCCCTTCCACAAGCGTATCTAACTTTACAGCCATATTGTAGCTCCACTGTAAAAATAAGTTGAAAAAGTACCTGAACGTTTTTAGGGACCTTCTAAACTTACTTTTCAGTGTGGAGTTACCTGATGTTTATATTTGACTTTTCAGAGAAAATCAGCTGTAAATACAAATAACCGCAGTAAGGCAATTCTCCACGCATTTCAAGTGGTGTCAGCCAATCAGATTATTCCATTTCAAGCCACCACTTGCATAACACCTCCACCCCTAATCTAAGTTTTTTTTATCTGTCCAAATAAATAGAGGGTTCAGCAGTAGCAATTCCCTTTCATTTTCTGATATGCTATTTTTATGTCGTTGCCACTGGATCCTGCAATTTATTTGGACAGAACATCTATTTCTCTGTGCTGGTTGGCAAGTCTGGAATAGTACAGGTACTGCCACGAGCTGGCAAGTGGACAGCATAGAAAAAATCAAGCAGTGGGCGAGTTGTCTAATGGAAGTGCTAGTTTATGATATTCAGTTGTTGCCACTGTGCAAAGTTTGTATTTCTATTTAGTACTGTGTCATGATTTCCGGGTTAAGAGTGTTAGAAATTATTACCCATACTAATGTAAGATCAGATAGTTTCATAAAATTATCCACTGTTTGGGTGGAATGTGAACTTTTTAATTTTTAATAATAAAGTTCTTCAAAACATGAGTGGTTGTGGTTTGTTATACTTGCAGTATAATAAACGCATTTTTATTTGTGGTAGTGGCATATTCATTACTTCTTCTGTACTTTCGCCATTTGATTTAATTGGAAAAATGAAATTGTTAATAATCCATCACTGTTACAAGCAGTAAGAGTGTGATCACTATGCAGTCTGACAAATTGTCATAGTTTTTAGACTTAAATTTGTTAAATTTGTTACAGCTGGTTTGTACTTTTGTCAGCCTTTAAAGTGTGCGTACTACAGACCGTTCTGATTTTTTGGACAAGACCATTAGCTTTGCAAAGCATTATTTCCTGCTCTATGTTTCAAAGGACTTCACAGCACTTTTCCATCTACTTATATTTTATTTCTTTCTTTTTGTTAACCAGGTTATAACAATGATCCACCAGTCATTTTCAGATTTAGCCCAGGGTTACAGATAAAAAACAAACAAAAATTAAACAACGGTCAAGATGTAGTATTTGCAAAAAATAATAGCGGAAAACAGCATATTTACAGTAGTCAAAAGCTAGCGACTTTGCATATTTAGAAATGATGGGCAGCATTTGTTTTTTTTTTTTTTGTTAATAAACAAAACACTTTATTATTTGTTTGATTTGTGTTTATGTGTCTTGATTCAAGCCATATGGCTGGTGACTTGAAACAGTCTCATGAGGTTGTGATTCTTTTAATAATTACTAATTTTTAAAGCTCGAGTGGGAAGGTTTTTATTTTTCTTACTTGGAAGGTTTGGATCGTCCTTTGTATGTACTCCCATTGCTTGCAACATTTCTTAGTAGTAGCTTGAAATATTTGCAGCAATACCAATGCAGTCAAGACAGATCTTTTCATAAGATGTGTAGTAGAGTAGTATGCATTAACCTCATGACTCAGTGAACAAGAATTATTTTAGGTTTCTTCAGTGCAACTGCCAACCATGCAGAAAGCTATCACTTCCTTATCTTCATGTGTATCAGAGCCATATTTCTCTCTGTGTTTGGATCGTTGTCCCCCCATTATTTCTAGCTTTGTCCAGAATATGCCTTTGTGTTGGTCAAAGATTTTTATAAGGAGTAATAAGTTCTCTTTTCAATAATCCTAAAATATTGAGGTGTTTTCATGCATGGGGACATATGTATTGAGGGTGAAAGTAACAACTAGTTTCCCATATTTTACCAGGGAGTTAGAGACAAGTGGGGTAGAAAAAGAGGAACAGCTTGTAAGGAAAAGATCAAGGAAGTTAACAACCCTTTTGAGGCAATTTGCACTAAAAAGTTGGTATTTACAAAGTCAGGTAATCTTTGGGCATATTTATTGTAGTTTATAAAGATTTGCAAGTCGATAAAGGGGTAATTTAAGTTTTACATAAAAATGTTATTAGAGTTTGAGTGGCTTACATTGATTTGTGCAGTCAGTATGTTCTATAGGAAACATGGTTGAGAACTTATTTTTAGTAATGCCACGAAAGGCATTTTTGTTGAGATACAACAGGACTTTTAAAAGTTCTACTTTTGTATCATACAATATCTGTCATGAGACAATAGGGTACCTAATACAGATGGATACAATCCAACAGTCTCCACTAGTCCTGAATGCATAGTAGGCAGAATAAACTGGTAAGAAGGGAGTGCTGCATTGTCCTGAAACAAAGTCTTAGTAATTATGCAATTATATCTTCAAGTGTGAAAATGAAAGAAACGCACCACCAACCGGTAAAAACTTGTGTGGTAAAAGAGCAATAAGTCACAAACAAAACGAGTAAACCACAAAAGTTAGCCATGGCACAGTAAATCCAAAAGGCATCCAAATAAGAGCACAGTCAGCGTGGAACAAATAACTCCAAAACAGACGAAATAATTCACAAATGCCAATTCGAGCGACAGTCCAATTTATTAAAAGTCCAAAACAGATGAAATAATTCACAAATGCCAATTCGAGCGACAGTCCAATTTATTAAAAGTCCAAAACAGACGAAATAATTCACAAATGCCAATTCGAGCGACAGTCCAATTTATTAAAAGTGCCAAAACAGACAAAATAATTCACAAATGCCAATTAGAGCGACAGTCCAATTTATTAAAAGTCCATATATACACACACACACACACACACACACATATATATATATATATCTATATATCTATATATATATATATATATATATATATATATATATATATATTAACTGAAATTAGTCCACCAATGGCAAGAAAAGACCAGCAAAGACCAGACAGCAAACCTGCTTAACGTTTTCGTTCTTATTTAATGCCAAGAACTTCATCAGAAAAGCACCCATTTCTTACAACAGTGATTATATACTGTCTCCAATTAATCAACTTAGAACAAAATCAATTATACCTAATTAATCAATTAGTACAAAAAGATGTATATATGTATATGCGTATATATTAAATATGTATATGTGATGTATATATATATTATTACACTAAATCATTTAAACAAATCATTTTCAAGTGTGTAAAAAAAGTTTTGTACATTTTAAATTACAGTTTTTGTAAAGCTAAAAAACATTTAATACTTATGACATCATTTAGGCCTGGTAATTCATCTGCATTTAGCCTAATTTGCCAACAAGACTCCCTACATTCTAAAAATGTCTTGTAATCTCCTCTAAACATACTGTTGTCAACTTTTTCCAAAACAGAAAAAATAAACTTTTTAAAAGAAACACAATTTAAAGAATGCTTGGCCAAAGCATTAGTAACTTCTTTTTTCTTTATGGCTAAATTGTGTTCATAAATACGTTTGCATAGTGTTCTAATAGTTTTACCTATATAAAAATGACTACATGAAGAACACTGTGCAATGTAAACAATATTATTGGTTTTACAAGTGAAATGTCCTTTAACAATGATGTCCTTCTTGACATGTTTTAAAAAAATACTTGATGTACCACTAATAAACCTACATTGTTTGCAACTCATACAGGGATATGTGCCAACCTTTCCTGTATAAGGTGTGGCACTTTTATCCTCTCTTTCTAAAATCATTTTGATATTTGTCACTTTTTTGTATGTAAACACTGGACAAATACCTAAAACTTTGGCTAAGTCATAATTACCCAAAATAATTTTCCAATTGTTGATGACTATTTCTTTGATGATATTCATTTCGTTACAAATAGGTAACGGAAATGACAAACAAAACTTACCATTGACATCAACCTTCTTCCTACCAGAATTAAAAGTCACTAAACTTGTAAGAATAGGATTAGCTTTGTTGGTTCTCAAAATGTTGACCTCTTCGATAATATGACCTAACCAACCAACATCATAACCTCTTTCTATAAAAAACTGCTTTAAATCACTTGTCTCCTTAATGAAGCAATCATCTTCACTAGTAAGCCTACTAAGTCTGATGAACTGACCTTTCACTACACCTCTTTTCATATGCATGGGGTGTAAACTGTCAAAATGTAAATATTGGTTAACAAATGTTGGTTTCCTGAAAATACAACTACGAAATCTGTGTTCAATTGAATCAACAGTCAAACTCAAATCTAAAAAATTAATAATTTTCCCAAAACTACCAAAGGTGAAATTCAAAAATTCGGTAGTGGTGTTTAAATGGGAAACAAAAGTCCTAAAACTATCTTCATTACCCTTCCATAAGAATATCAAATCATCTATATATCTTCTGTAGAAGACCACATTCTGATCTTGAAAATGTGTTACTAAATGTTTGACTTCCCAAGAAGACATGACTAAATTTGCAAAACTGGGTGCCACTCTGGACCCCATGGCAACACCAGAAATTTGCTTATACAAGTTATCAAATTTAAAAAAATTATTTTCTAACACACATTCCATTAGAGTGCAACAAGTGTTAATTTTGGTGTTGTTGAAATCTGTGTATCCACTCAGAAAATCCCTCAAGTATTCTATTCCTACTGTTTGATCAATACTGGTGTAAAGTGACTCTATGTCCAAGGAAGCAAAATTTAAATCTCCATGGACTTTGTCCAAATTACTGTCCCTTAGAAGTTCCAACAAATGCCAAGAGTCCCGTAAATAAAATTTTGATTTTTGTACAATGGGATTAAAAATGTCGTCCAACCATACAGAAATAGTTTCAGTTTTACTTCCTGAAGCTGAAATTATAGGTCTAAATTTCAAATCACCTTGCTGCTTGTGTACTTTTGGTATTCCAAAAAGTTTAGCCATTCTTGGAAACTCAGTGTATAAAAAGGTGTATGTGTTGTAATCTATACTACCTTCACTAAACAGGTCTAATAAATGACTATCCAGTTTAGCAAAACTGTTTTGAATAATATCTGTATCAACTTTAACATACTTATTTGTGTCTGATAACATATTGTTAATGTTGAACAAATAATCTTTTTGAGCCATAATGACAAATGTTCCACCCTTATCTGCCTTCATAATACGTTGTTCTCTGTTTTTGGCCATAGTTTCTAAAGCCAAAAACTCTCCTTCAGTAAGGTTAAAGACAGTATTTGAATTTCTATTGATGTACCTAAAATCTTTCTCACATTGCTTATTAAATACTGCTAATGTGGTATTCAACAGGGGATTATAGGTACTTCTAACGTGAGTCTGTTTGTTAATTTTGTCAACCAGTTTAGTGTTGTCAAAAATGTACTTTAAATTCAATTTTCTACAGTACAATTTGAAATCTATAATAAGTTTAGTTGTATCACATTTATTGTTGGGAATAAATGAAAAACCTTTTCTCAACACAGAGATCATGTCCTTAGAAATAACAGTGTCAGTTAAATTTAAAAAGTCCATACTGAAATTCAGTATTTCTTCTTCCCTTTCGCTCTGCCTTTGTTCCTCGTTTGGACTTTGTTCGTCCACTTTGGAGTCTTTTTCACTCCTGCACTGTCCACTAAAAAAGGACCTTTGACGTTGTTATTTGTCACTGCCTCTGTGTTGTTGTCTGTTTGGAAAGAGTCCAAACAACCAACATTGTTGTCATTAACCAAAGGACTTGAATTGGACACAGTAGCTCTTGAATTTTTACTATTGTCCACCAAGTTTACTCCGGTGTTACTTGTACCTGAATTGGCAACAATAACTTTTTGTTGAACAGTTCTTAAAGTATAAGCTTTGTGTGCAGCATAAGCTGCCATGTCTCTACGAAGCTTACCCTGCTTTCTTGTGATGACTGACAGTCTATGCCTTTTAACTTTAGCTTCAATACCCAAATACAAGGAAGCCAAGGTGTTAAAAGCTTCAGAAGCTCTGATAAGTTTGTCCAAGTCTTCCAACTCAGACTTGATGTTAATAATTTCATTACGGTAATGGTCAACAAGCAAGCCCATGTACTGAATACCCGCATTGTTAAAAACTTCAACTAGTTTCAGAAATAAAGCGTCACCTTCTGTGACACAATTAGGATACTTGAAAGTTCTAAGACCAAGCGGAACATATTTCAGCCTGATATTCTCTTCTAAATATAACACTTCTAACTGTAACGAAACTAACTTGATAGTACTTTTTTCAAGTTTGTAAATATTGTTTTTACATGTCTCGAAACAGTCATTAGTTGTGTTGACATTAGCGTTACCTCTGTCTTGAATGTGAGAGTCTCCATCTACTTCTCCGATAAAAAAAGGATTAGCGTTTTCATCAACGAAAAGGTCTTTGATAAATCCTCCGGAAGGAATAGTGACACCATTGCCACTATTAACATTTTGTCGAACAGGTAACGCTTCATTTCTCTCATTACCAGACGCCATAGCTAGTAGCCGCTTAACGGTTCCCCCACATGCTTTGGCGTCAAATGCGTTGTTACGTTTCTCACTTCCTGAAACAACTGCTCCATTTACCTCAACGCTGCTGACTCCACCACGTTGGGACGAAAGAGCCTGACAAATTGCTCCTGCAATAATCCCCGAAATGTGATGTTGAAACTCAGCACCTAGGTCTGGAACTGGATGGGTGCTCAGGTTTAACAAAGTGTCCTGTGAATCCTGTGAATCTTCCATTGACAAGTGGTGCACTCGAAAAACAAATAAAATCACAAACTGAACCAAAACTTATTAACTGAAATAAGTCCACCAATGGCAAGAAAAGACCAGCAAAGACCAGACAGCAAACCTGCTTAACGTTTTCGTTCTTATTTAATGCCAAGAACTTCATCAGAAAAGCACCCATTTCTTACAACAGTGATTATATACTGTCTCCAATTAATCAACTTAGAACAAAATCAATTATACCTAATTAATCAATTAGTACAAAAAATGTATATATATATGCGTATATATTAAATATTAAATATGTATATGTGATGTATATATATATTATTACACTAAATCATTTAAACAAATCATTTTCAAGTGTGTAAAAAAAGTTTTGTACATTTTAAATTACAGTTTTTGTAAAGCTAAAAAACATTTAATACTTATGACATCATTTAGGCCTGGTAATTCATCTGCATATAGCCTAATTTGCCAACAAGACTCCCTACATTCTAAAAATGTCTTGTAATCTCCTCTAAACATACTGTTGTCCACATTTTCCAAAACAGAAAAAATAAACTTTTTAAAAGAAACACAATTTAAAGAATGCTTGGCCAAAGCATTAGTAACATCTTTTTTCTTTATGGCTAAATTGTGTTCATAAATACGTTTGCATAGTGTTCTAATAGTTTTACCTATATAAAAATGACTACATGAAGAACACTGTGCAATGTAAACAATATTATTGGTTTTACAAGTGAAATGTCCTTTAACAATGATGTCCTTCTTGACATGTTTTAAAAAAATACTTGATGTACCACTAATAAACCTACATTGTTTGCAACTCATACAGGGATATGTGCCAACCTTTCCTGTATAAGGTGTGGCACTTTTATCCTCTCTTTCTAAAATCATTTTGATATTTGTCACTTTTTTGTATGTAAACACTGGACAAATACCTAAAACTTTGGCTAAGTCATAATTACCCAAAATAATTTTCCAATTGTTGATGACTATTTCTTTGATGATATTCATTTCGTTACAAATAGGTAACGGAAATGACAAACAAAACTTACCATTGACATCAACCTTCTTCCTACCAGAATTAAAAGTCACTAAACTTGTAAGAATAGGATTAGCTTTGTTGGTTCTCAAAATATTGACCTCCTCGATAATATGACCTAACCAACCCATGTCATAACCTCTTTCTATAAAAAACTGCTTTAAATCACTTGTCTCCTTAATGAAGCAATCATCTTCACTAGTAAGCCTACTAAGTCTGATGAACTGACCTTTCACTACACCTCTTTTCATATGCATGGGGTGTAAACTGTCAAAATGTAAATATTGGTTAACAAATGTTGGTTTCCTGAAAATACAACTACATCTCATTATTTAAATGTGCTGAATTTATGCAGTTTTATTAACGTCTGAGGAAGCGGGAAGGTTGCCCGTGAAAGCGCTTACGTTTTTATGCATTTATATGCATTTTTATTAAATCGTGTTTGTTTATCTACTACATATCGTGGATTTGGATTTATTCAGTATTCTACGTTGGATTTATTGAATAGACTGATTTGATTCTCGCTACTGCTTTCCTTGTGGTTTTGCATATATATATATATATATATATATATATATATATATATATATATATATATATATATATATATATATACACTTTCAAATTCTTTAAATGAAGGAATAGATGAAGACTTCCATTTTTTTATAATTATTTTCCTGGCAACAGACAAAATAGACCAGACCAAAGAACACTTGCTTTTCTTTATACAGTCTGGAACTGGTGAGTTGAATAGTACAAGTGATTTAGTGAGCCTGTAGAAAAATATTAACTTCTTCCCAAAATTTCTTTAATAATAATAAGCAATCGTAAAATATATGACTCCAGTCAGCGTTTATTTCTGTATTACATCTCCAGCATACAATATCTTCTTTAGGTATCTTAAATTATTTTTTGTGGAGTGAGAAATGATTTATGTAAACATCCCCATGTGAAGATTCTCCATTTAAGTGAAGAAGTAGTTTTGCTAGCTGATGGAAGAAAATTAAATTTGTCTTTCTCTGAAGGGATAAAATTATTGATTACAGAAAATTAATTCCAGTAATTATCTGAGTACACATCTAAATCTTGCTTAACTGCTCTATAAATATATGATATGCTATTTTTAACTGATAGATTATTCTGGGTAGATAAAATCAAATATTGAATAAGTTTAGGTATTGAATTCTTAGCGATTGTGGGAATTAAATCTAATTTATCTAAAATATATTTTCTAAATTCTTGCAAATCTAACCAAAGTAAAGTATCAAAATTATATTCTTCTATACGAGTATTAATAGATTTTACCTCACTGTTATTCATCATTTGATGCCAAAATATTAAATGTTTTTGTTTAAATAGTGAAATTTTAGAATAATCTGTAGAGAAAAAAATCTCTTGTGTATAGGCAATAGGATAGATGAGAAACAACCAATTCTCAAACATTCTAAACCTAAATATTCTTAAAAGCCTTTAAGATTAAAATTACATACGTAGATTTAAACGTCTGTGTGGAATAACTGGAGAAATAATCTTTTATACTCCATATGAATGATTTATTTACTAGTTTTGATAGATGAGTATTAACTTTATTTTTAGTATTTTAAGATACGTTTAATATAATCTCTTTCCATTTTGCTAGATATTCTCCATCTGTAAGATAGGACATTGTTTTAATTACTGATGAAATTGAGTACATTTCTAGATTTGGTAAGGATATGCCTCCATTTTCCCAGCTATACATATGATAAGATAATGCAATTCTAGGTTTAAATGGATGCCATATACAATTTTTAATCAGCGTGTTAACTTTTTTATTAAAGAATTAGTAGGGGAATATAGACTGAATTATATACAAGATTTTTGGAAGCAATATCATCTTTATAATCGAAAGTTTCGCATCCATTGTGAACAAAATTTTGTTCCATTTGCTTATTAAACTCTCTACAGTTGATATACTTTTAATATAATTTATTTGTAAAATGTCTTTAATATTAGTAGTTGTAGTTATACCTAAATATGTTATTTGTTGAGATTGAGGTATATATTCTTTAAATTCGTCTTGTATACTATAACATTTTGAACCAATTAAAAGGGTTTGGTTTTACTGTTATTAAAAGTAAGGCCTGAATTTTTCTGAAATATATCCATGTCATTGAACAATTCTTGCAACGTAGTATTATTACCACCAAGGGTAATTAATGCATCATCAGCAAACATTTGAATTTCTGATGTTTCATTAGAGCTTAGATTATAACCTTGTATTTTACTATTTCCTTTTATTAAGTTTGCCCAAGGTTCCATAATTAATGTGAACAAAACAGGAGATAAAGGGCAACCTTGCTTGGTTCCTTTTACAATAAGAATATTCTGGGATACATTTGTACCAATTTTGATATAGGCTTCACTTCCATTATATAACTGAGTGATAAGATTAATAAAATTATTAGAGAAATTTAACTCCTTCAATAAAATGAATAGATATTCCCAATTAACTGAATCAAAAGCACAACTGATATCTAAACTGACTAGGGTTAAATTATTCTTTAAAATTTTTACTGATTCAATTAAATGCATTGTTCTTTTAATGTTATTGTAGGAAGTTCTATTAATTATAAAGCCTGTTTGGGCCATGTCTACCAGGGAAGGTAAAAAATGTTTAAGTCTGTCAGCATAAATAGACGTAAACATTTTATAATCTGTATTTAACAAAGAAATGGGTCTGTATGAAGAACATTTTTAGGGTCTTTATTGAGTAGCATCTTACCCTCACCAAGAATGATGCCACAATATGAAGACAAGATGATCAATTTCAACAATTGGCTTAAGTATTGGTGTCATTCAAAGGGGATCCAATGCCTGTCAGCCTGGGATGACATGCTCGACAAGCCACGATGCTTCGATAGGGACGGCTTGCACCTGTCACCCCTGGGCTTTTGGATGTTGGCAAAGGCTCTTGCCACCCCCACAGTGCCTTTTTTAGGCAAGGCTCAAAAGACAAACCCACCTCCATAGGTATCACAAGGGATAAGAAACTAAGAGTAATGCTACTCAATGCCAGAAGTCTAAACCTCAAGATGCACACACTCGAAACTCTCCTTAGCATGGAGAACATCGATATCTGTGCAGTAACAGAAACCTGGTTCAAGGCTCCCGAGAGCACCCCAGCACTACCAGGTTATACCTCATACCATGTTTTATGGCCCCAAAACTTGGACCGAACCACAAAAGGAGGGGGAGTATCAATATTCGTCAAATATACCCACACCTCCAGGTAGGTGGCACAGCACGAAGCATCAGAGACTATCCATGTGCAACTAACAGTGGGTAAAACTGCCTTCCAGTTTATAGCCTGCTACAGACCACCCTCCCAAACCCAGGAACCCCACTCAGCCTTCCTGAGAACACTGGAAAATATGAAGGTCTCTCCAAACACCATTATATTGGGTGACTTCAACTACCCAAACATAGACTAGGAGCATTACTCTTTCACTATTTCAACACCCTAGCCCAAAGGTTCCTAGAATTTATAAACTCAAATGCTATGGAACAGCTTGTTACCACTCCCACAAGAGGGGAAAACATACTGGACCTGACCATCACCAACATGGGGACTCTATGCTCCAGACCAGAAGTGTATCCCTCACTGGTAAGATCAGACCATAAACTAATCTCACTAGATATTCACATCCCGACCCCAGCCCCTGCCCAGTAAACCACAGTGAAAAACTTCTCTAAAGCAAATTTCACACTCCTCAAAACCGAGGTGGAATCCTTCAAAGCCCCCGGGCCTGTGTAAAATCCACCCAGACCGCAGAATCCTTTATAAATGCATTCTATGAACACCTTCAGGAATGCATGGATCATGCAATCCCAAACAAAACCAAGACCCAATCCTCCAAAGGCAGGCGTCCTGTCTGGTGGACCCCAGCCATAAACAAACTATAAAATAGAAGGAGGAAGCTACTACATGATAGAGCAAAATCCCAAAAAGGGAAGGCATCTCTGATCAGTATTAGCAAAAATCTATGGGCACTCATAAAATCATCTAAGGCCAGCTTCAAGAGAAAAATTGCACAGGACACTAAGGATAATCAGTTGTTTAGGAAGCAAGATGCAGTCGATGCCAATGAGGAGATGTAAAGCAATTCCAAATAAATGCTTATAGCACGAAAACCAATACAACCAAGAAGCCACCACACGTTCCTTCTATAAAAACCGCTTTATTGACCTAGGTTTCGTCCATACGAACTTCTTCAGAATACATACTGTTGTTTCAACACAAGGTTTATATATGATTTGAACCATTCAATAATTGCTTAATTGAAGTAATTGACTTTCATTAATGGATTCTTAAAAGGGAAATGTTACACTTTTCATAAAATAGAATCCAATATACCAACCCTGTATATGTATATGAAGCCTATTGTTCAATATAATTTGTATGTATACACAATATATTAAAAATAAATAACTATACTAAAACTACTAAATAAACTATACACAATAAATAAACTTAATCAACTATACAATATCTTAAAAATATATATATACCCTATTATACTATACTAAGGATAATCACAAGGCTTTCTTTGGTTATGTTAGGAACCTGGGTGGGAATTCCCAGATATGCTCAGAATTAGTCCAAAATGACAAAAAATTCACCGAACCCACAGACATTGCCAACATCCTAGCTGACAGGTTCAGCGCAAACTTCTCCCCCCCATCCCCACCAAAAGGGCAAATATCTATCCCAGCAGAGTGCTGACCCCCTGACATCTCAGATGCTCAGGTAAGAGCCGCCTCTCCAAAGCAAAAACACAGCATCAATGGGACCAGACGGTGTCCCGGGCTGTGTCCTACATGAACTCCAAGAAGAACTAAACCCAAACATAAAACTACTGTTCAATCTCAGCCTTACTACAGGATATGTACCCAAAGAGTGGCGTACAGCAACAGTGGTCCCTCTCCACAAAGGGGGTGCCTAAACGGATCCTGGAAACTATCGCCCCATAAGCCTGACTAGCTTTGTCTGCAAAACTATGGAAAGTATCATCATGGACCTCATAAATAAAGATATTGGGGACTTACAGACACTGGATCCTACCCAGTTTGGCTTTGTTAAGGGCAGATCCTGCCTTTTAAACCTGGTCAATTTCTTTGAAACAGTCACCAAGGCCATTGACGAGGGGAAGGTGGTCCACACAGCCTACCTGGACCTCGCAAAAGCCTTCGATACAATACCCCACTCAGGCATTATAGATAAGCTCACCAGCTTAAATATAAACCCCTATGTCACTAGATGGGTTGCAAACTGGCTCAAGGACAGAACCCACATGGTTAGAATTGCTGGAGCCATGTCAGACTCCAAACCAGTTACAAGTGGCGTCCCACAAGGCTCAGTCCTGGGACCTCTCTTGTTCGGTATATATTTCTCGGAGGTACAGGCCAACACGGAAGGACTGTGGCTGACCAAGTTCGCAGATGACTGCAAACTGGGCGCCATAATCGACTCTCCAGCTGACACAAGCATCCTACAAAAGGGCCTCATAGAAACAGACAACTGGTGCCAGAGCCATGGCCTCAAGCTAAACGCTAAAAAGTGTATAGTCATCCCCTTCGGCAAAAACAAAGTGCCCACAAATTACCACATAGATGGTAATCCATTAAGTACAGAAGAAGTAATTAGGGACCTGGGGACCCAAGTTGATAGCAATCTCTCATTCGACAACCACGTGGCCAAAGTGGTTAGAAAATCATTTTATATAGCCCACCTAATCATGAAGGGATTCACATCTAGATCAGGGGAGGTCATCATGCCTCTTTACTCATCCATCATCAGGCCCATAATTGAGTACAATGCCCCTTTTGGGATGTACCTTACCAGACAACTGCAGCAACTGGAAAGACCCCAAAAGTACCTCAACAAGAGGATCAAAGGGCTCAAACAGATGCCATATGCTGCCTGGTTAATTAAACTCCAGCTCTACTCAGTGGCATACCGCCTGCTCAGAGGCGATCTGTACCTGACGTATAAAGCCATGTCCAACCCAGAATTAATGGACATGCTGCGCCTCAGAAAATCCAAATCCCATTGAGCTACGCGCTTGAGAGACTTGAACCTCAGCACTGAAATAAATAGGACATGCTGGAGGGACAGATTCATAACCCAGAGGCTCCCTTCACTCTGGAAAAAAATCCCAGTCCAGGTTAGGCAGAGTCCCTCATTGACTCTCTTCAAGAGGAATCTTGATGAGTGGATGGGAGATCGTAGATTTACTCTGGGTATCACTTCTGTGTCACTGTTAGACAGATGAACAGTATACTAACCTCGAAAAAGGGCATAGCAAAATTCATTTTAAAATGGGTGGCGAAAGCCAAACACACTCTGGCTAGGCTTGTAAATGCCCTAGGGCAGAACCTATGAACCTATAAGAAGGGGGGTACTATGTTTTTATCTTGGGCTATGTTGAATACCATGTGTAACAAAGTTAAAGTTTTGGTAAGTAGACTTTTATAGATTTCAGAAATTATACCATCATTTCTATGAGCTTTATTTTGTTTAAGTTTAGTAATTTGATCTTGTATATCTTTAAAAGATATTTGCTTATCTATTAGTCTTATTTGTGTTTCTGATAGTCTATTTTTTATGTTTTTATTGATAAATGACTGAATATCCCTTGTGGTATTAATCATGGTATTAGAGTGGTTTATTTTTAAGAAAAATTCTCTAAACTCATTTAATATATTAAGTAAACCAGAAACCATTTTTTCTTTTTGTTGGAGAATATATTTGTTAATTTGATTAAACGTATTTAACATTTTAGTTTTGTTGGCTAGAATATTCATAGATCAAGAATTTATAGAAAAAGTTATAAGTTTAAACTTCTCTAAATTAATCATGGTTTTATGATTTAATATTTCTAAGTATTTATTATTCAAAGTATTTATTTCATTTATTTTAACTTTCTTATCTAAGTCTCTTGAAACATCTTAAACTATCTAGTTTTGATTGTATGTCTTAAAGTTCTTTATCCCATGAGTTTCTTTTCTTTTTACACCAATCAATAATTCTACCATATAGGTAAGCTTTTAGAGCATCCCAGATATATATATTTCAGAAGTTTCCTGTGTGTTATTAGGTTCAATAAAATGTACTTCTGTAGAGATAAAATTAGTAAAGTCTTTTAGTTCAGTTATATAAGCTAGTATCCTCTTAATTTGAACATTAAAGTTAGAATATACTACAAGGTCAAACGTTATTGAATTATAATCTGAAAGAGGACATGAAATCACTTTTGAGTTTGATAGACAATCAGTTAGGGTATTAGAAATTAAAACCTTATCTTTTCTTGAATATGAATTATGTCTATGTGAGTAGAATGTATAGAACAATGATTTAGCATCTGCAAAATTATTAATATCCTTCAGCAAGTATGAATCTGAGAATTCTTTTAATAGCTTAGCTATTGCTGGGATTTTCCTGTTGCCATTAGTACTAGAATCCTTTATATCTGAAATACAATTGAAATCTCTAGTTAAAATGATATTACGCTTAAAGAACTGTACAATATGGTGTATATGTTTTTTTTATGGTTTTTATTCCAATGCCAGGTATCCAATATATACTTATTAAAGTCAAGATTTTATTATTAAATTCTGTAACAACTGAAGATAACATCCCTTTATTATCTTTGTATATGTCAGTTGTTTTAGCCATAGGTAATATATTTTTCCACAGTATGGCCACTCCTCTTTGTGTGTGTGTGTGTTCAGAGCTAATCAATTCTATATTAGATTTGGTATCCAATTTTGTAATATCTTCAGTTAATAATTGGGTTTCTTGGAGAAATAGTTGAGAGTTATGTAGTTTAAGATATTTATTCAAAGATATTCTCTTGTTAGGATTATTTAATCCATTAATGTTTAATGATATACAAGTTAAAGATGCCATAAAATGTTTATATTTCTTAGTAATACTTGTTGACTAATTTTTCCATTTTCCATGTTTTAGAACACAATAAAAACTGATTGTAAGGAATACAATTAAAAGCTGTATATGAACTATATGAAACATTTTTCCAAGAAAATATGCTTATATCAAATTTAACTGTGTGCAACTTAGTGAACATCATAAGAACTATTAACAGAAATTTACAACACATACTAATAACATAAATGCCTTCTAACACCCCCCTGGAGTTAAAAACTCCTAATTTGAGTGACATGTATCACTCAAATTGACCATCAATATAGTAACAACACTCTCCTCATCCCCGCCTAAATATATATGTTGTTGCATACTTGAAAATAAAATATACTTTTAGATTATTAGGCAGTACATATGTCTAAAAAATTATTATAAATATAGTACGCCTAATACATTTGTATATAATCATTCAAGAAACATACAAGACAAGACAAAGCAAATGCAACGATCTCAATTTAGATTTATGAAATAATATATCATTAATATTGTATCAAGTCATCATATATTATACATATAATAAAAAAGAATGATGTTTACATTTCTAGTGGCATATGTTTGATAGCTGAGTCTATATGCTCCAATTTTCTATAGATGTTTATTGTTCAAATGTGAATATTTTACTAAGCAAATGTAACATGGAAATTCCTCTTTAAATAAGTCAGATTGAGTCTATAAAAGTCTATACTCCTTTAATGTGGGTGGATGCATGATATGAATGTATTTACTTTTTATAAAGTGTGACTTGTATGTGTGTATGACGAGGTTAAAGATGTGGTTCTATATTATGCAAGCAACTTTTAAACAATAAATGAATGCTACATGTTAAGCTTTGGTAGGTTGTTTACCAAAAAACTACTTTGCATATATTATTAAAGACAAATTGTTGGACAGCTTGTGAGCTATGTTCTTGTGAATTACATTTCTTCTTTCAACATTTTTGTATGTACAAATCTGAGTATTAAAAACATCTAATAAAATCTGAAATATATATAAGCTTAAAATGAATAATAAAGCATTACTATATAAGAAAAATACTATAAAATTTATTGATAATAGTAGTGCTAAAATGCTGCTCATTGACATGGGTTAGCCTATTTTCCACTTCAAGTTATAACCTGAGTGATGTAATGCCATATCCTGACTGTTGCTTATCTGTTTAATAGATATTTAAGCATGGAGAATTTCTGAAAAGGATGTGCCATATTGAAGAATGACAGCAGCAAGTGTGGAAATAATGAAAACAGTTCCACAGAATATTTTAGCGTAATAGTGCCAACCTCATGAAGTATTATACTGAAGACCAGACAAATAAATACAAAGAAAAAGTAGCAGCTGTTACTTATATAAAGGATATACAGCTCTACAGGGAGTTTATGGAAAATATGGAATGGGTAGGCTGCACCTTCTCCCTCATCTGCGTATCCAACATGTACAGAGTGTCCTGTAGCATGCTAATAATGAACATAGCTAGTGTAAAAACAAGCATAATAACTGAAGAAGTATAGGATAAGTGTAGGAACCCAGTGGATACTTAAATCATATATTTGCCCTTCATACAGCATTACCCCAAGTAGGCAACTAAATTATAGAGGGTATAATTAGCATGTGTGATATAGTAAGACAATATATGTAGCGTGCAGATATATACTGAGTAATTAATAATGTACAGTGCTACTTGCTCGATGAAACATTGTATGTACCTGTGTGGAGCAATGTGTTATATGAACATTGTAGAGCAATTGTTTACCTGTGACTTTACTATGATTAAGATATACAAGTAATAAAAATAAGGTTTATGTGTAAAGGTACGTTTAAAATTGGGATTCATAGTGTGTAACAAGCAAAACATTGTGTTTATTACTACATATTGACATATATTATAAGGACTAACTATATGTCAGAAGGATAAAACAAATGTTATAATGAAATCATGGATTCTTTTAATAAAAACTTGTCTCTTGAGATAACTAGAATGTAGTATAGATGCTCTTGAGATAACTAGAATGTAGTATAGATGTGGCTAACCTGTAGGAAACTACCACCAAGGTGTATCCAGGATATTCTATTCCTACTAATAGAGTAATAAAATTGTAATGAGTGTACGTTTAATGAAGAACTGACTTCTCCTTGTTTTACAGTCCTTAAAGTAGTTGTTCATCTAGGTTAGAATACATTGCATCTACTTATAAAATGCTGAGTAAGACAGAGCTCCTTAGTATTGCATGGTTTTAAAATGATATAGTTGTTGCATGTCTTCACCAAATGCATACTGATCAATGAATTAGGTTCTCTCTGTCTAATTAATTTCCAAAATATAAGCCATTACCTTACCTGTTTCATTTTGTTGCTATAAATAGAAGTTATGTCCTTACCATAACGTTCCATGTGGAGTGTTCATCTCGCCTTTGTTCTTACACATGGGTTCGGAGCCGATCCTCGGCTCCGTGCCGGCCTCTTGCAAGCTCTGCATCGAGAAGAAGCTCGAGACAATCTAATACCCACAATCCCCCTCTGCCTTTACCTCAGATCTAGTTTGCAAGCAAACCAATCTACAGAATAGCACATTCATGCTTATACACATAAGTATAGAAAGAATTTATAGAAAACTATATACATATTTAAACAGACACATATAAAAATATATGTGTATACCAACCATGTACACAGTATAGTAACAGTAGCAAAATGCTCCTGGCCAGGCATCAAAGAACGTTCTTCCTAAGGGTGGGAGGGTGGGACTGTAAGAACAAAGGCGAGATGAACACTCCACATGGAACGTTATGGTAAGGACATAACTTCTATATGTGATAGTGTTCAATCTCGCCGTTTGTTCTTACACATGGGTAGCGTCCCTAGCTCCTTGATCCTGAGGAACTCACGGGAGGACGTTCTTGAGCACAGTGGAACCAAAGGTTGCCCTGTCCCTAGAAACCTTGTCTACTTTATAATGAGAAATAAATGTATGTGGCTTAGACCAAGTAGCAGCCGCACAAATAGCGTCCAGTGGTAGGCGAGCTGCATGAGCCAAAGACGTAGATACTGACCTTGTGGAATGTCCTTTGGGTTTGTGTAAAAGGGGTTGATTTGAAGAATCATAGACATAGATTATACAATCTGTTAACCATTTAGAAAGAGTTCTTTTGGTAACTGCAAGTCCTTTCCTGCTATCAGCAAAAGCCACAAAGAGTTGATCTGTTTTTCTGTGATCTTTTGTTCTATCCAAATAAAATCTTAGCTGTCTGTGAACATCCAATTTGTGTAACATATACTCCATATTGTTGGAGTGGTTTTTGAAGAAAGTGGGTAATTCAATGGACTGATTAATATTGTTAATAGAACACACTTTAGGGAGGAAGGATGAATTGGTTCGAAGAGAAACTCTGTCAGAGTGAAAGATCAAATAAGGGTGCTTGATGGAGAGAGCCTGAAGTTCAGATACTCGTCTAGCGGAAGTAATGGCTACCAGAAAGAGAGTTTTCCAGGACAAAAATTTTAATGGGCAAGAAGAGGCGGGTTCAAAAGGGGGCAACATTAATTTAGATAACAATAAATTCAGACTCCAAGGAGACGTCGGAGATCTGACCGGTGGTCTAATATGAAAAACTCCTTTTAAAAAGGCTTTACAAAGTCTGTGAGCCATAACAGGAGCTCCACATTCTTCCACATGGAAATTCGAAATGGCAGCCAATTGAACTCTTAGAGTAGCAGGAGAAGCACCCTGATGAAATAAGTCCGTTAAGAACTCTAATATCTTATTCAAAGGAGCTATAAAGGGATCCACATGGTGTGTATTCGCCCAGAATACAAATCGTTTCCATTTGCTAGAATATGTTTGAGTAGTGGAAGCTTTATGTGAAGCCACCAATATATCCTGGACTGCTGGTGACAAAAGATCAGACCTGGCTAAGTTGGGAATTGGAGCAGCCAAGCTGCTAAATGGAGTGACCGGAGCGCGGGATGGGGAACCCCTGACGAGTGAGTCAATAGATCTGGCTCTGGGTCCAGAATCCAGGGTCCCCGAATGCAGTGTATTTTCAGGAAGGGAAACCAAATTTGACGAGGCCAGAATGGAGCGATGAGGATTATCGTCCTGTGTAGGTTCCTGGCTTTCTGGAGAAACTTTGATATCAGAGGAAATGGAGGAAATGCGTACAGGAGTGCCCGGGCCCAATCGTAAACCAGTGCGTCCCTGGGGACTTCCCCTGGAGGTAATAGGGCAAAGTAGCTCCTGCATTTGGCATTCATTGGAGGCGCAAACAGGTCGCAGGAAGGCTGGCCCCACGCGAAAAATCCTTTTCGCCACTGACTGTTTAGAGACCACTCGTGCGGTAACAGGATTGCTCTGCTCAGCCTGTCGGCTATGACGTTGGATGACCCCGGGATGTGCATTGCTATTAGAAAGCGACCCGTGGACTCCGCCCACTGCCAAATTCTCATGGCCTCTCTGCATAGTTGATAGGACTTGGTTCCCCCTTGCTTGTTTATGTACCAGACTACAGACATATTGTCCGTCTGAACTGCAATAGTCCCTAGAGGAAGAAGGGGACAAAGTGTTGCAACGCTAGAAACACTGCCCTCAACTCTAGAACATTGATGTGCAGATTGTACTCCAAATTGGTCCATTCGCCTTGGACTGTCTGTCCCTGAAAGATGCCCCCCCACCCTATCAGGGAAGCGTCCGTGGTCACTGTAACTGTGGGCGTGGGTAGCACAAACGGCCTCCCCTTGGAAAGGTTGCACGTTTGAAGCCACCAGTTTAGATCTGTTTTGCAAGTCTTTGTTATAAGAATCTCGTGTGTTAGAGGTAGCTGTTGAAACGACCATTGTGCAAACAGTAGCCATTGTAGGACTCTCATGTGCAGCCTTCCCAGGGGAATTGCAATAAGGGAGGCTGACATGAGGCCCAATACCTTCAGTACTAGTTTTGCAGGAGATTTCCTTGACAAGAGTAGAAGACGTATGTGAGTCTGAAGTGATAATATCCTTTCTGGGGGAAGCCTCAGAATCAACTGACGTGTGTTTAACTCTGCTCCTATGAACAAGATATTTTGAGATGGCTGAAGTAAGGATTTTCCGAAGTTTACGGAGATCCCTAGGTGAACACACAGTTGAAGAACAAAGTCTCTGGCCTGCAGTAGTTGACGCCGGGTGGTGGCCGAAAGGAGCCAGTCGTCCAGATACGGAAACACCTGGAATCCCTGGCGTCTCAAGTGAGACGCTACCACTGCCATGCATTTGGTGAAGACCCTGGGGGCTGAGGTCAGACCAAAGGGCAGGGCTCGAAATTGAAAGTGACTGGCTCCCAGCCGAAGCAAATGATCTCTGGATGCCCTGGCCATTTTGATATGGTAGTATGCATCCTCTAGATCTATTGAGCACATCCACTCGTCCTTCTGTAAGAATGGAAGGATCGATTGAGCGTGACCATTCGAACTTTTCTTTCTTGACGAAAGTATTGAGGTAGCTTAGGTCTAGAATGGGCCTCCAGTCCCTGTTTTCTTTGGAACTAAAAGAACCTTGAGTAAGTCCCGAATCCTTGCTGGTCCGCTGGGACTGGCTGGATGACTCTTTTCTAGCCGCTTTGAAATTTCTAAAGCTGCTGGCTCTCGCAGGTGGGGCCGTACATCTGGGAGTCTTTTCTTTGGGATAGGATGAGCTAGGAAGGGTATGTTGTAACCTCTGGTAACCACGCTTTTTACCCACTTGTCTGTAGTTATATTTTGCCAGGCCTGAGGGTATAAAGCTAAGCGACCCGACTGCCTCCAGAGCAGGACAGTCGGCCTCCTCTCAGGAGTGCTGGAAAGGTTTACCAGGGAGTGTTTCCCTGTCACCTTGATGTTGCGGACCTCTGCCGCCAGGGCGGCGTCTTCCACCTCTGCCCCTCCTCTGCCTCTAGAGGCATCACCCTGTGTGCCTGAGAAAGACCCTTGGGGTTTTGAAACCACATTTTTCCACCGCGTTGCCCTTTGGGGTATGGTCTGGTTGGGGTGGAAAACGGACTCCGACAGCAGACAGAGTCTTTCCCTCTTGTTCACACCGGGTAAGGGTCTCCTTTACTTTGGGGCCAAAGAGAGTGGCACCGTCAAATGGGGCGTTTGTAAAGGAAGACTTGAAGGCTTCCGCAAAGGAGCATAGGCGCATCCAGGATTGTCTACGAAGAGCAATCGCTGAAGCTGCTGCCCTACTCGAACCTTCTGCGTAGGAAATCAGCCTCATGGACGAGTTAACAATCGATGTTAGGGTATTGGTTGCGCTGTCACTTTCTCTGAGACAGCTGCATCTGTAGCACCCTGGAGGGTATCTCCCAACTCTTGGACTAGATCCTCTGTAGACGTGTAAAGTGGGTCAAATAGTTCAGGGACCGCATGGAAAAAGCCGCTGAACTAAAAATGCGCTTCCCGTATCTATCCATCGTCCTAGAGTCTTTATTAGGAGGATGGATAGACGAAGAAGACTCCGACATCTCCTTTTTCGTGGCTGCTGCCACCACCATAGCGTCTACTGGAACTCCTTTCGTAAGGTAGGACTTATCCTGAGGTGCTGTGATGTACTTGTTAGGTTTCCTTGGAACAGGTTCCACTGTGTCCAGAGCCTCCCACGCCCTTCGAGCAATTAGTTCCATTAGTTCGTCGAAGGGCGGAGTGACCCAGGAGGAGGAAGGGCGAGCACCAAATGCCTTCAGCAGAACTGACTCATCCTCAGAAGGGGAAGGGACTGCCAGTCACCTCTGCTTCAGGATCTCCAATATGTCCGAAAAGAGACATCTTCTGAAGGTGACTTAGGGGACCCCTCTGACTCATCTAAGTCAGTGTCAGATGTCAAGGATTCCTGTGGAGAATCCAAGTGTCTCCTCTTACACAATCTCTTCCTAGGGACTTCCTCGTGGGAGCATCCGAAGAAGCCTCGGAGGAAGAGGGGGCACCCTCCAGGGGTGGCTGAGACACTGGTGCCCGCCGCTTGCATGTGGCCGTGGGTGCAGATGAAGACAAAGGGCCTTTATGGGAGGAGAAACTGCTTCCACTGATGTGGTTGTCTGGGTAGACAACACCTTCCTCATCAGGTCGAACGCCCCGGTCCCGCATCGAAGAGTCCCCGGTTCAAGAAATGGGAAGAATCCCGACACAGGCACGAGGCATCGACCCGAGGACGGAGCCGAATCGATCCGCCGAGGCCCGAGGGAGAGTCGGAACCGACACGCCGGTTCGACTCTCGGCCCCGAACCAAGAACAGACCGTCGGCTCCGAGACTCCGGTACCGGTCCGACGGAGTCGAGGTGAGGAACAGACCGAGAAAAGGACGATTCTGGACCCGAGGGCTCCACAATCAGTAGATCAGCCTCTTCCGGCTCCAAAGACTGAATCGGCCTCGGAGGAGGAATGGATGGAGATACAGGAAGGCCTTCAAGTTTCGACACCAACTGGGTGGAAACCGAAATAAGTTTAGAGAGGGCCGAATGCTCCAATAACTTCTGCACCACGCGATCCGCATCGACATCCGAAAGTTTGGAGGAAGAACGGGTCGAAGGAACCGAAGACGGAGCCGACCTCAATATGGCCGGCGAGGGAGCTCCATCACCGGTTCCAAGACTCGAGGCTCAGGAACCGATACCAGTTGAACACTCGGCCCTGAAGTCTGTGGAACCGGTGATCTAGCCTTTGAAGAAGAGCTCGGAGCCGATGACTTAGGCTCCGACGTCTTCGACTCCTTAGAGGACTTCGATGCCTGGTCAGAAGCATCCAGAGCCTCTTGGAAAGCCGGTTTCAATAGACCTCTGTCCATTAGTTTCCTGCGCCTATCTGTCATGACCCTCCCACTAAAAGAGTGACAGATGGAGCAATCCTCTTGTAAGTGGAGAGGGCCAAGGCAGTAGATGCAGGAACTATGGTTGTCAGTGACCGACATTTTCTGGCCACACTGACAACGCTTGAAACCAGACTTTACCTTCTCAGACATTATAGGAAGAAAGACAAATCCAGTAAAAACAGTCAAGTCCGATAAAGTTAGTCAAAACCATGAAATTGTCAAATCCGTAAAATTTTCTCAACTATGGTAAGATATGAAGGGTGTAGGCCCCGATAACAATCTAACCGATAATTAAAGTTAACGGTACCAATAAATTAACGGAACCACAACACAATCACACAGTTAACACTGAAAAATATCAAATAGACTAGTATCCTAATAAAATATAACAATAAAAGTTATATCTTAGCTTAGAAACTCTCGAGCTAGCTCCCAACGATGCGTATGCAGCAGCGGCAAACTAGATCTGAGGTAAAGGCAGAGGGGGATTGTGGGTATTAGATTGTCTCGAGCTTCTTCTCGATGCAGAGCTTGCAAGAGGCCGGCACGGAGCCGAGGATCGGCTCCGAACCCATGTGTAAGAACAAACGGCGAGATTGAACACTATCACATCTGCATTGTTTGCTTGCAGAAGACATGGGTATCATAATAAAATCTAAACGTCTAGAGGTTATCTAATTTGGTTTAACTTTGTTAGCAATAGAAATAAAAATGTCTTGTAAAGTTAATAAATACACTATGATATATGTATATTGAGCAGAACGCATAACTGCGTTTTCATTTTGTAAAAAGGATAAAATGCTTAAAGATACATTCATTTAGATTTGTTTATTTCCATCTAAGGAAGAATTTCCTATATTTGAAACAAAATATAATCTTATATACAGTGAAGCCACTGAAGCAGAGTTTGATTTTTCCATTAAATTTCTTTTCTTTCTTCCCCATTCTCTTTTTTCTTTTCTCCCTTTTCCCCACTAGATGGCATAACGGACTGGCTATTCTGATTGTTGTCCTATGTTCCGGAGCTCCCCAGCTCGGAGATCACAAGATATACTTCTCCATGGAAACAATGCTCCTCTCCATCTTCATGTTCACCAGCTGTGATGAGATCACAGCTCAAGTCTACAATTTTAAATCACATCCGTGAGGCTCAGGAGGGAAGCTGTAAGT
>NC_056727.1:470158566-470276066 GCF_019279795.1 Protopterus annectens
CCCACCAAAGGGCAAATATCTATCCCAGCAGAGTGCTGCCCCCCTGACATCTCACATGCTCAGCTAAGAGCCGCCCTCTCCAAAGCAAAAAACACAGCATCAATGGGACCAGACGGTGTCCCGGGCTGCGTCCAACATGAACTCCAAGAAGAGCTAAACCCAAACATAAAACTACTGTTCAATCTCAGCCTTACTACAGGATATGTACCCAAAGAGTGGCGTACAGCAACAGTGGTCCCTCTCCACAAAGGTGGTGCCTCAACGGATCCTGGAAACTATCGACCCATAAGCCTGACTAGCTTGGTCTGCAAAGCTATGGAAAGGATCATCATGGACCTCATAAATAAAGATATTGGGGACCTACAGACACTGGATCCTACCCAGTTCGGCTTTGTTAAGGGCAGGTTCTGTCTCTTAAACCTGGTCGATTTCTTTGAAGCAGTCACCAAGGCCATTGACGAGGGGAAGGTGGTCCACACAGCCTACCTGGACCTCGCAAAAGCCTTCGATACAATACCCCACTCGGGCATTATAGATAAGCTCACCAGCTTAAATATAAACCCCTTTGTCACTAGATGGGTTGCAAACTGGCTCAAGGACAGAACCCACATGGTTAGAATTGCTGGAGTCATGTCAGACTCCAAACCAGTTACAAGTGGCGTTCCACAAGGCTCAATCCTGGGACCTCTCTTGTTCGGTATATATTTCTCGGAGGTACAGGCCAACACGGAAGGACTGTGGCTGACCAAGTTTGCAGATGACTGCAAACTGGGCGCCATAATCGACTCTCCAGCCGACACAAGCATCCTCCAAAAGGGCCTCATAGAAACAGACAACTGGTGCCAGAGCCATGGCCTCAAGCTAAACGCCAAAAAGTGTATAGTCATCCCCTTTGACAAAAACAAAGTGCCCACAAATTACCACATAGGTGGTAATCCATTAAGTACAGAAGAAGTAATTAGGGACCCAAGTTGATAGCAATCTCTCATTTGACAACCACGTGGCCAAAGTGGTTAGAAAAACATTTTATATAGCCCACCTAATCATCAAGGGATTCACATCTAGATCAGGGGAGGTCATCGTGTCTCTTTACTCATCCCACATCAGGCCCATAATTGAGTACAATGCCCCTTTTGGGATGTACCTTACCAGACCCCTGCAGCAACTGGAAAGACCCCAAAAGTACCTCACCAAGAGGATCAAAGTGCTCAAACAGATGCCATATGCTGCCCGGTTAAAGAAACTCCAGCTCTACTCAGTGGCATACCGCCTGCTCAGAGGCGATCTGTGCCTGACATATAAAGCCATGTCCAACCCGGAATTAATGGACATGCTGCACCTCAGAAAATCCAAATCCCATCGAGCTACGGCCGAGAGACTTGAACCTCAGCACTGAAATAAATAGGACATGCTGGAGGGACAGATTCATAACCCAGAGGGCTCCCTTCACTCTGGAATAAAATCCCAGTCCAGGTTAGGCAGAGTCCCTCATTGACTCTCTTCAAGAGGAATCTTGATGAGTGGATGGGAGATCGTAGGTTTACCCCGGGTATCACTTCTGTGTCACTGTTAGACAGAGGCACAGTATACTAACCTCGAAAAAGGGCATAGCAAAATTAATTTAAAATGGGTGGCGAAAGCCAAACACACTCTGGCTAGGCTTATAAATGCCCTAGGGCAGATAGCCTAGTATGAACCTATGAACCTATTTTTGAACCACGGATTGGGTATATATCCCACTTCTAAAAGGTCATTCAAAACACCCTTTAAATCTGAAACAAAGGCAACAATACTGCATATTCGAGTTCCATCTGACTCCTAAAGCAGCACAGTAAACAGCACTATCAGCAGAGTTTATCAGGCAAGTAGGAATGGAAGTAAAATAGTTTACTCAACATTAGGTAACTTCTATTGAGTCGATTGGCTGTGAATTTTACTTAACCTACGAATTATACATTAATTATATCACCATGGTACTACTTGCCTGACTTATTGTAATGAGATCATGCCTGCAAATGGATCAATGTTATCCAGTTAATTACCTGTAAAACAGCCAAAATAAAATTAACAGTTTCAGATGCAGAAACAGCTAAATACACACAAGAAAGGAAATATTTAAACCGTCTCAACTTATGCATGTCAGATTAAGTCAAATTACAAGAAATTGAGCACAAAAACAAACAATAGAAAATTAATTTCCATTTCAAAATGATTTTAATGTAGCTTTTTGCAACTCATCATTTAGGTAACAAAGATTACACTTTTATCATAAAAACATCTGTGATATATTAACAATAGAGAGAGGAATTCCTACTTTTCTGTTTTTACAAAGGTTATATTACAGCTTATGCCAAAGGAGGAAAATAAACAATTCAATGAAATTACTTCTTGGTTTCAGAGGAAAAATGAACTGGAGTTGAACTGGGTACAGCCTGATGAATACAGTTTACAATATACATTTTGAGTTGCTGCTCTCAGATCAGTCTTCCAGCTAGCACAGTTTAGCAGTACTGATATAGATGTAACAGGGTTTTGGCACCTCTCCAAACGTTCCTTATGCTCCTCTGTTATACAATGAGTGGTCTGGTTTAGAAAACTACAGCAGCATCATGGGGGTATTAATACTACTACTCCCAGTAACTGAAACAGTTCTATACAACAGGCGATTTTTAATGACACACACCATTTCTTGAAGTTAGACTAGTTAGTTATTTATCCCGAATGATTACATTTTGATAAGGTGTACTCCTTCATATTACAAACTTCAGACATAACATGCTTGAATTAGTACTTTCTCAAGCTTCAATGATATATGTCAAGCAAAAACTTATTTTAAATTCACTTGGTGATATATACTACAAAGGTACAAAAGTATTCAAAACAGGCTTAAAAAGAAGAAAACAGACAATTTCAAAGAGAACAAAGAATGGAGAACATGTGCTTTATCAGGTGAAACTACAATCATTTACTCTCCTAAAGAAACTGCATTTTCTTCAATTCTCATGCAACAGCTACTATTAAGTACCTGCCAATGCTTTGTACTCTCCTCTAAAATACCACAGATCAAAGCGAAGTGAACATTTCTGCAATCCAATTAAGATTTTCCAGTTTCTGGTCCAGACTACAGTAAGTGCATCTGATAAGATCACCTGAGGCTCTAGTTTCAGAGCTAATCAAATTAATTCACAACGTCAACAGCAACACAACAAAACTCAAATTATAACTTAATATTACCACATTTGTTTTATCAAGTATTACTCCCTATTTACATAGAATAAAATATAAAGTATGGTCAATTTGGAAACATAAATCATATTCACTTACATAATACACAGAAAATGAGTGCAAAAGTAATGTACCCCAAAACAACTAGAATATAGCTTCAGTCCCACCACACATTCCCTTTCACAAAACGTAACATTTAAAATAATATATTTCCTCTTTTCAAAGAGTGCATGAAAAATATTTTAAGAACAAACATTATTGAACATAGGACCTGCAAGCAAACCAGAATATATTTATATAACACAGCAGTAAACAATTACGGAAATCAGTTTTACACAGATACAATGAAACATAATGCAGAATCATATGTCTTAATTATTCTCTATTCTGAGCAATACATTTATAAATTAATAATATGCATATGTTTTAATTACTACTTTTGGTCATCTATGTACTACTTAAAAGTAACTAAGAAAAAATTACCAAGATCAAACCAGGATGGAATGTAGCATATTAGGTCACAAAGAAAATGAGAACAGGAGAACTTCTGTGTGCCACATGAAAATTTACCTTCTGAAATGGCCTGCAGAAGCAAAAGGAAGGGAATGCTTGGAATCAAACTGAACATCAGTGAAAACATGCATATAGAAGATAATGTGAAAGTACTGTAGATATGCAATTAACCTCCCATTAAATATACATTCATTGATAAGTCTACTGACATCAAAACAATATTCTGTTTACATTTCATGATTTCTTTATAGGAAAGAGTGAAATTAGAGCCTACTTTCTATACCATCTATCCTACAAATCAACTGGATGGTAACACTAGTGAAAAGAGACCCTTCAAATCTGGTAGTTTGTATAGCCAATGTGCAAAGCTGTTTGATTTTCATACAAGTGTAACACCACAGAGTTAATGAATAAAGTGCATTTTTCTTTTTCAAACTACTCCTGTATACAGGCATTATTCAACACATAGCATTTCAAATTTTCTGTATGCACGCATTACTCACCATGTAGCGGGTTTCACATAACTACAGTATTACAGAATCTAATCAGGTAAGAAACAACATAAATATAGCTTCCACTATTAGAATTTTAGTAGTTGCAGTTCTTTGCTGTACTGGCAAGTTTTCAAACTGCATGAGGACAGTAAGAAGCTATATATACTTCACAAATCTGTACACTAATGCTGGCAAGAACATGCTGCTCTTGTGCTAAACTATAATAGCTCATATGCTACAGGCAAAAAGCTGCATACAGCATAGTTATGTTGAACCACATTCAGTGTTGAGAATGGCTAATAAACAGTCACAAATACAAAAATGAAGATTGCGAAGTCAAAGTTCCACTGATCTTTTACCATAATCTGAAACACTAGAGAGGAATGCTGTCTAAATCTGGACTTTGACGAAGTAAAAAAAAACGTACAGTGAACATTCACAAAGATTATGGTGTTAAATTTATATCACTGAAGCTATACATTACAGGATCTGAGTAATTTATTCTCAGTTGTGTATCCTACAGTTGGTTATGGACCACATCTGACTTCGCTTTCAATTCTGTGCATGTTACAACTGCAAAAGCATTCTTTCACCATGATTTAGGGAATTTCTTTCAGTGTTGCACTACTTTTAGTTAGCAATACATTTAGGTAAAATACGTGGAAATTTTCAGAGAACCAGAAGCTTGTGTTAATGATTTAATGCTAAAATTCTACATATTTTCCTTCCTGTATATACTAATAACTACAATGCTGCATTTTTTTATAAATAATTATAATTTTCAAAAGATAAAGAAGCAAGAACTCAACATTTAAATATACACAGTTTTGATTACTCAGTCGAAAAAGATCATCTACATACAAAAAAAGCACCCTTGAAAAAAATCAGCATTAGCAGTCACAAAAGTGCTTCAGTCTGAAGATTTGCTGACAGCACTAACAGAGCGTCGGAGTTTCCCAGAGACCTTTTTTGTGGCACGTGGCAGTGTTGGGGAGGCCTGTTCCATAAAATCCATTCCTGCTGCTGCAGCAGGCATAATATTTTCACTGAGAGAGCCTGAATAAACATAAGTACAAAACAATAAGAATTAGTCAGAGAGCCTGAATAAACATAAGTACAAAACAATAAGAATTAGTCTATCATGTATAATCAGTTTACTTGTTATGTTACAACTTTGATTAAAAGTAGCAAATGATGCACAATAATGGCAAGCAACATTAAACTACATAAGTCAACTGTGTGAACATGGTCCATGTATGAAGGCATATATTATAATGGCTAATACCCACTGAGTAAGAATGCACAACAGTGAACAATATTTGCAAATCTGACAAACCAACTATAAGAATGTGGGGAAACTATTCTATTATCTACCAGCCAACAGATTTCAAATGAAACTGATTTAAAGTGATACCACAAAAATAAAAAAGAATACTATGAGTAAGACATGTTTGTTTATTTTTAATTAATTTGTTAACCAACTGGCATTTTCTCAGACCTACAACCTGGGAAAAAAGGTCAAAGGTAAATGCAGTCTATATCTATATATTTTATACGCATACACACACCGTGCCCCATTGGCATTCATATTAGACAATTAAACATGTTTCTGGAAGATGGGAGAAAACCGTAGCATCTACAGAAAATCTTCACAGACATGAAAACAAATAATTTCCACACACTAACTAGATGCCAGGACTGAACCCCAAACCCTGGAGCATGAAGAAGAAATCTAACCAGTGCACTGCCATGTTCAGGTTAAGCCTATAGGTTTTGTATTAGAACATTACCCCATCAGATGCGCAGTAGCAAGGACTGCCCAAACCCCGCCCAGCACTCTGTGCATAATGTTTACTTTAAGAAGTGCTTTGAATAAACATCAGAAGACCATCATCAGAAAAATCAGTATGCTAAACATTGTTAATTATTTCAATACAAAGCCTTTTCTCCCTTATATATTAAAATTAAATCTTAGACTACATAATTTGCCCATTTAATTTTCATTAAGTTAGAAAAATTTAAATCCGTTACATGTCGATTTTTCATCCTTTTGATTTGGGGTGAGATGCTTTTTTATAATTATAGTGAATTTATGTATGTCTATTTCATACGAGTTTTTAAATGAATGAAATACTGTTACATGCGTTTTTCCTGCTTTGTGAAATTTCACGAGGTAACATGATCATTTCTTAAGATCAGGTGTTTGTCTTTTTAGTTGGTTTATAAAGTTAATTAACTTAAACAGGATGGACTTGACAGTAGTTCGGTGCTGACATTTGAAATGCTTTTGTTACTTTTCTGAATGTCGCAATTAAGAGCTGCTAGTTTTGCAGGATCCCTGTTGTGCACACAAAATATCTTATGGCTTTATGCCCGAGTTTGCACAGAGAGGTCTGGTATTTCCTTTGAAAAACTTAAACTTCCTGGATGGGGTACACTGCTGACTGTGGGGTAACCAGTGTATACGGCATGTCAGATATTGTTATTAGATAAAGGTTTTATGGAAAAAAAGAGTGGATAACTTTACAAAAGGAACACGTGTTTGACCAATTGCTTGTTTTAATTTAAGGTGTAATCTAGTTTAATAGTCCGTGCGTGTTTGGGGGGGATTACCATTTGAAATAACCCTGCAAGACGGAGCACATGTATTGTTTTTGCTGCACTTTTTAATTTCCTTATTAAAAACAAAATCGACTTGTTAATGTTTTGTTTGAAAATGCACTTGTAAAATGATATTCTACTTAACACTCTGGTTGTTTACTTTGTATGGGGAGCAGCCATGTGAAGTGGGGGGTGCAGGGGGCAAAAGCAATTACTGCACAAAATTACAATTAAAGATACCAAAAAAAAGCATGAAGCCGGTGTTAAAAATGGTCAGAAAATGAATATTCACAATGAATATTCACCATGTAACTGAATAATCTGCATGGCTTGTCACTCAGCCGTGTTTTCCATGCAACTTTACTCGGGTTTGCCCAGTCAATCATTTTAGCCACACCCATTCCTGAGCGAAAATCATGGCGAGTAATGTTCAAATACAAAGCCAGCCTACAAACAATGTGTAAATACTCAGACAATTCAAAATAAAGTTTTGGGTTTAATGCTCACAACATACAAGTTCTGCAAAATAGTTCAAAAAGATACCCGTTCAGACTAGAAAATCATATCTGTAGGTAGTTTTAGCTTCTGAAGTTGGTCAAGTATTTCTGTATAACAAACTCTCAAATGCTGTACTGATGCTTTTCTTTCTGTCAAGTCAACTAGCACAGTTCAAAGTGTTTTCACAACTCTAAATGGGGAGACAATCTTGTTTGTGAAACAGTAGTGACTGACACACATACATGCAAGCACTAGTGTGCGAATGCAGGGGTTACTCTCTCTGAAGATCAATTGCTGGTCTAAGGGATTTCCCCTTTCTTCGTGATAGTATGATCTTGGGTGTTGGTGTATATATACATATATATAGGCAGCAATAATTTGGTGGGTATAGCCACCCACATTAGGGGGTACAGGGGAGCTTGCTCCTTGACAAAAATGCATTTTTCTTCTATTTTTGACTTTGGAATACCTTCTGCATGCCTGGGGTTTGGCTTGTTTGTTATCGTGCTTTTGTGAGTCAAAGTCTTTTTAGGAAGCCCTCTGAATAACATCTTAGCATGACTAATTTTTACCATTTAATTTATTGTACCTCATTAAACTCGTAAAATAGGGGTTACTACCTGAGAGTTTTTCCATTCACCAAATGCAAATAAAAGAACTTTACATACTGTGTACTTCAGCAAAACATTACAACTACTTGAAATCAGACCAGATTTACTTATGTAACTTTTTCAGTACAATTCATTTCAGCAAACATTTCTGGAGTACTACACACTCAGTTTGAAAAAACACCATCAAGAACACTCCTTTATCGTTGAATAAAGATCAGATTAAACCCTTAACTAGACTGCTTTTCCCTCTGGAAAGTGGACTTTATTTTTGCTAAATTTTCCTACGTTTTGCCAAGTTACCTGTGGCCAGGATCTGACATTCTGAACAGTTATCCTTTTTCCTAATCCAATAGTCTGTTTCATGGTACAATGGTGGTCTACAAGAATCCACAGTTGTTTGAATATATTTTCAAATGAAAAGTGGACAACACTTCTCTTACAGAACACTGGAGGAGGGGGAGGATCAGTCTGATAACTGCTGACAGCAATGTAGCTGATTCTGCTAAGACCAGGAGCATTGCTCAGAAGTGACACAAATATGAATGGAAGTGCACAGAACTCCTCTTGTTGACCCTCCTGAGCTTTGAACACGGCAAACCAATGACTTGGGAAATAGCAATATAAATATATATATATATATATATATATATATATATATATACAATCTTCTGTTTAGTCTCTTTCCATGTATCCTTAGCTACCACCACAGAGTCATTTCTAATCCATACTCCTACATACTTCATTTTATCACGTCCCCATAAATAAATATTCATTTTTATATCCAAACACATTATGTTCCAATATCAAGCCAAGCAGCTTGAGTCAAAATTCATTATATACTGATCAGAATACAGTTGAGAACAGGTCAGTCAATACTTAACAGCTTATATACCCACCTAATACGGGATACTTGTGTGTAGTGATTGCATATCCAGTGTACATACATAAGCACTATTGAAAACTTGTAAATCACTGCAGCAGTAAGTTTTAAAAATTCTGTTGTATCCTTTCCCTTCAAGAACAAAACTATCACTGAAATGAGAACACAATTAAACCTCCCTAAAAGCTATGCAATCATTTTAAGGCAAATTCGTGACCTTAGGTGATATATCATAAACAATCTTGGTATCAACGCAAATGACATCCAAACCTGCAAAACCACATGGAACCTCCTATCCTCAAACAAAAAATATTATCTAACTCCTACAAACTTATTCTATCAATCAAAATGCAAAAATAAGTTATTTATTCTAGTTACTGGAAGGAAATAGATCCTTTAGTCACAAACAAACAAATATCTCAAGCGATCCAGCTAACCTCCAAACTTATTACCCTTAAAAAAAACTTAAATATACACAGATCATGATACTCCATAACGCCTGTCTTACTCCAATCATTCTAAATAAAATATACCCAACCATCTCTCCATTCTGCCCATACGGTGATCATTTCAAGGCTGATCTACTCCACACCTTCTGGAGCTGCAAGTGCACCTATAAGCTATGGTGCTCACTTAGAGTCCAACTAAAAAAAATGGGTTATGAAAAAGCAACCTTATCTTGGAAACTAGCTCTCCTACCCATCACCCCCACTGGCCTGACTAAACTACAAACACGTATATTAATAACACTAGTTTTGTTACTTAAATACTACATTACATTACACTGGAAGGATAGAGCATCACTCATCTAGGAGGGTTTCAAACAATTGGCTGCTAAACACCTACTAGCTCACAAATATTTAACCTACACTCAGAAATCCCACACCCACTTTACAGAATTTTGGAAATCTCTTTTTGAACACATTCTAATTTGAAGTTGGTCTATATAATTAAGGATGGACTTTTGGCATATGTATAAATAGTTTTTACTATTTTGCTTTTATGTTTTATTCATCAGCAATGTATTCACTGGTCATACTGCTACCTGTCAATTATCATTGTTATGCTCACTGTATATGTTTTCATAAAAAAGAAATAAAAGATTTTGCACAAAAATTCTGTTGTATCCTTAATACGTGCCCAAACAAACTGTAATAAAGGTTTAAGCTGACTTTCAAAGTAAACAAAGGTTCAGTTACAGACACCCTGATACTATAGGTCACCCCGGTGGCTTCTCAACACACTTATGAATTTTGGGCAAAATATAGAATCTCTGCAGTCTCAGAATATCAACTGTTAACTGATGAAAAAGATATCCAGAAATAACACCATATGCTCTGGCATCATGCAGAAACCCATCAATACATCACAAAGTCCAAAGCAGCAACAAAAGATAGTTTACAGTAAGAAATATTATCATTCGACTGTATCATGACTTCCTTTTTGTATTCAACAGAATCCTAAATAACAATGGCCCCACCTTTAACAGCTTTAACTATTACCGTATGTTCATTTTTAGCCAAATTATCAAGTGCTACCTTTTGTTATTTAAATTATAGCCATAACTTCTAAATATAGTAGCCTGATTAATATGTAATTCTCAAAGAACATAATGTTCAAACATTTTTACTGCAGAATGGTATGGGGGGCTGAAACTCTGATTTTTTTTTAAATGAAAAGGAGCACCAGATACACTCTCCTCATTTTGTTTCTGACTATAAAAATACTTAAGATTCAACATCCGACAAAAATATTTAACACCCATAGCAGTCAAACATTGTGAAACAAACAAGAAGGAACATAACCCAAGCCTTTGTTTAAAACAACAATTTCACTGTCAGGTAAATTATGTGAAGACAGATTAACTATCAAATCATTACTATTATCAGTCACAACACTGCCCTGAATAACTGCTCGACTTGGTGGTCTGTGTTTTCTACATGCTCACCTAAAGGGCTATTCAAAATATTCAGTTTTTTGGTAATGGGTGAGTTAGTGTCAACCAAGTCACCCAAATCAGTTTCTGTATCAGTGTTAGAAGCACTGGAAGAAAAATCCAGAACAGTAGACTCCATGGCACTAAAATCTGAAGAACATTTCAAAACAAGATTGACCCCATTTACGTTTATGCCTTATAGTCTTCTTATTGTCACCCTCAGCAAAACCCACAGCTCGTTTAACAGTTTTCCAGGTATATATTACATTATTTTGAAAATCTTTCGAGTCACGATTATATTTCTTTAACTTTCGACTCTTCAATTCACACTCATAATCTTTCATTTCCTTTAAAAATTGTGAATACATGCCCTCATAATTTCTATGTTCAATAAACAGTTGCAAAACTTCAGAAGATTTATCCAATGATTTACCAATATGCACCAACTGTTTTTTTTTTAACAAAAAAAATCTTTATTAAATTATCACATATGACATAGGCAATCTTCCATTTATATAAATGAAAAACAGACACTTCTTTAGTTGCAAACATTATGCATCAGACACCACTGAAACAACTGTAGTTGCAAACAATACACCACTTATAATCTAACCAGTCATTGTCAGTTAAGCATTATATAGCTCATTCAAATCCTGCTGCCTTTTATACCTCGTTCTTTCTCTGCATATATTGTGCCCACAATTCCAATTTTTTTCCTATACAGTTTGCTTCTTCCCTTTTCTAAAGATTGTTTTATCTCTGTTACTATATTCACTACTTCCAGTAAATTTGATTTAGACTTTGATTTTCATTTTCTAGTACTTGCTTTTTGGCAGCCACCACAATAAGACTCAGCAAAGCTTTACTACGTCTAAAAAATTCCGACTCTGTTTCACAGCTCAAAAAATCATCTCCCCAGTCAGTCCAATCCCCTCACCCAGCATCCCTGACAGAGCAGTCCACAGGGAATCTCTAAAGTCTGCCAACTCATTACACTCAAAAAAACATGTTCTCAACTGCCTATTTCTTCCCTGTCAAACCTCTAGTATTTGCTATCCACCTGAGGAAAATTTATTTGGAGTCTACTTGGTGTATAAAAATACCTATGTAAACACTTCCAGGCAAATATCCTAAATCTTCTACACTTCACTGCATATCTGGGAGATATATATGTATCCCCTCATTGTCTGTCTCTTTGTGAATTGCTTATCTAGTCTCTCTTCCCCAATCCTTTCTAAGCTCCTCCAATTGATTCTTGTAGTTATCATGCAGTATTTTATATGCTCTACTAATTATTCCTTTTTTAACAGCAGCTTCTGCTCTAGATTGTATTAAAAATTCTACCAGTGCTTGTCCTTTGTTTAAGACTGCCTATTTCTTTCTCTTTGTCTATACTCTGCTATCAATCCTTGATAAGGAAGGCAATCTCTAACCTGCAGTACAAATAAATTCTTGGCATCTGCCTATTCTATTACCTTTCCCTTTCTAGATATTTGCTCCTAATACCTTGGTTCCTTTCCCAGTTTTCTCCAATAAATTCCAGCCCCCTCTTCCCTACTGTCTGCATCCATAACTGCAGTCACCCCCTATCGGCAGAATCTCCCTTCTCCATTCCCATGCTGGTTTAGTTCTTAAAATCCTCCCTGCTATTTTATGAATATAATATTGTGTATGATTGTTGTCGTTCTCCTTAAGAGTCTGCATCCAAAATCCCAGTCTCTCTTTGTTTCTTCAGCTTCCTCCCTGTATCATCATCCCTTTCTACTTTGGATTATAGTTTTTTGCTTGTGTTATGAATAAGAGCCTTAGATGTGTTGCTCTAAAATACTCCCTCAAATTGGGTAATCCTAGTCAGCCTTGTTCTATTGGAAGAATCAGCTTATCCCACTCAACCCTTGCTATCTTACCCTCTCAGATAAAATTCTACAGCTCCTTTTCAATTGCTATCCACAGCTTCTCCTCTGGTTGATAAAAAATATGCCTGACCTGTGTACAAGATTAAGGGAACTAAAAACATTTTAACTGCTTGTGTCTTACTATCCATATGTATATAACAAAGCCTCCAAATTTCTCAGTTTTCGTATTATCTTCTGTTTAGTTTATTTTCACATATCCTTAGCTGCCACAACAGTGTAATTTCTAATCCATACTCCTAAATACTTCATTTTATCAAGCCCCCATAAATATGGATATTGCTGGAGCAATTCATATGCGGGTACATAATTTACCACTATCACCTTTGTTTTAGCTTCATTAATTTTATATCCTAAAAAGATTTGAAACGGTCTTAAAATGTCCTTTTCTGGTTTTGTCATGTATAAAATAATATCATCCGCAAATAGAGCCAGTTTTTCTTGACTGTCACACCAATTACATCCTTGAATTTCTGAGTCCCTTATTTTCTTTGCTAATGGTTCTAAATATAATGTAAATAACAAAGGAGAAAGAGGACACCCCTGCCTGGTTCCACTACTCAAGCAAAAATTATCAGAGAGGACCAAAACCCACTTTAATTTTCACCTTCGACCCCTCATATATACTCCTAATCAATCTTATAATTGTATCAGGGAAAGTAAATGCTTCCATCGCCCTGCGCATAAAGTCCCCATCTACTCTGTCAAATGCTTTCCTCTGCATCAAGACCCACCAATAACAGTGGCATATTCTTACATTCTGCTTTCCTCTGGATCATCAATGTTCTGTTAATGTTGTCAAATGTTTGCCTCCTCTCCACAAAACCACACTGATCCATATCTATCAATTCTGGTATCACTTTTGCCATTCTTTTAGACATTATAGACATAAACACTTTATAATCATGGTTTAGTATTGAAATGGGCCTGTATGAAGCTGGATCCGATGGATCTTTACCCTCTTTAGGTATTACAGCTACTACTGCTATGTTCCAGGATGCTAGTACTTGTCCTTGTGACGACTGGGGAGAGATGGGCGAAGGCTGCCAGCCTAGTCAAATAGAATTTGATATATAATTCTATCAACTGTATAAATAAATGTAAAATACAGGCTTGTGTTTTTAAATGTAGGAAAACACTGTGAAATGTGGAAATGCAAAATATGTGACATTGCACTCTACTGGCCCAGTGAAGCATGTTGTATCCTTTCATGTTAGAATTCGGCCCAAGGGCGGCTGGATGAAGGTTTCATGCCCATGGTTTTAGGCTAAAGTTTATGACTAGAATTTAGATTTGGAAGGTGTTTATTGCTTTAGTTTCTGTTAGTATATACATGTGAAATATCTTCTATTGTAAGTTTCTGTGCAGGTGTTAGATTGCTAAATAATGCAGTTTGTGGCCTGAGAACTCAGACCAGGTGTTAAGATGATGCAATATGAATACTGGGAAAACCTAACTGCCAAAAATGATGTAATTTTGGGAGGGCCTTAGAGACATGTTTGTTAGTAATGTTTACATACTATTTCTCACAAGAGACCTGAAGCATTTTGATCTGGACATCTAACTTATCAGCACTCTGTTTATGCTCACATGTAAGTTTTTAGTACTGTGATATCTTGTAGGAATAGTTAAAGCTAGTAAAGATTAATTAGGTATTTTTCTTTGAAACCAGACCTGTCCTACTGTATTATTTTAAGTTTCTGTGTGATCTGTGAACTCTTAGATATTTCTGTGGTGTAGTAGATTTGTCTTGTGTTTTAATTATTTATTATTAAATATTTTTAAACCTTCTACCTGTGGCTGCTTTGTGTAGAGATGAAGTATGCTTTAGAGTACATTATATATTTATAGAGTTTACTGTCTAAGCCTTTCCAATAAGCCTTAGTCTGTATAGTCACATTACCATTGGATATTAATATTGCACAGTAATAATTGGACACCCTTTTAAGGGTCTTTTAGTAGCTGATATTATTAACTGGGTGGTGGCAGTAATTACTACCATATAGTCTGGGCAAAGGGGCACAGCTGGAGAATGTGTCAGCCTTTTCCAGGAGTGTCTGTGAAGTTGTATAAATACTTATCTCAAAGTGTGTGTGTGTGTGTGTGTGTGTGTGTGTGTGTGTGTGTGTGTGTGTGTGTTGTGTCAGCTACTTGGGCAGGGACACGAAGCGCTGGTTGGACAGAGAGGGTACTGGAGGTTCTAGCTTGCCCAGTTAGGCTGAGACCTGGACCCTATAGCTGTGCCACTGGGGAGTCTTATTGGGGACCTGGTGAGCAAGGGAGCAGCCAGCCCCAGACTGACTGATCTCTGTGTACACTTAAGGAAAATTGTACTTTACTGTGTGTATTAATTATCCTTTCCTCTTCGAGGAGACGACATCCCTGGTGTTAGTGGTGAGGATTGAGGCTCCTTGATTGCTGGGCCAGGGCACGGTCGTCACAAGTGTTTGGCAGTGGTGGGATCTACTTCACATACTAATTGGCTTGTAGTGGTGTGGGTAGAGCGAATTCCTGTAGCTTATGTACAGTGATCTCTAGAAGTGTTCTGTACTCTAAAACAGCCACGCAGTGTATACCAAGAGTTCAGATCACAATTGCTTATTTCTTTTGTTAGCTTAGTGTTAGTCAGGGTGAAAAGGCAGCATGTTAGCAGAAGAGTATGGAAAGCTGACAAGGAGCCAGCTGGCGGAGATGTGCCAGGCTAGGGGGCTGGTGCATGGAAACCTGACTAAGGTAGACCTGATTGCAGCCTTGGTTACAGCTGCATCAGAAAACAGCAGCCTGGAGGATAATCAGACTGACAGTGGAGATACAGTATTCTCGGAGAATGGACAACTCAACCTTTCTGCAGTGGACTTAAAAATCCAGCTGGAGCTAGAGAGACTTGAGTTGGAGGCCAGGCGTATGGAACTGGAAGCAGCCGAGAGAATGAGGAGCCTAGAGAATGAGGAGCCTAGAAGCTGAAGAACAGGAACGGCAGAGAAAGCATGAGAGGGAAATGCTGACTTTTAACCAGAGTCATGGAGGCAATGGGGAAGGGAGTAACCGGACCCCAGAAGCACAAAAGGTCAGTAAATTTCTTCCACAGTTTAAAGAGGGGATAATTTTGATAGCTTCATTCATATGTTTGAGCGGGTATGTAAACAGTATGAAGTTGACCAAAGGCTTTTGTTACGGTTCCTGACCCCCTTACTCCATGCTAAAGCTGTAACTTCTTTAGCAAAAATGCATGACACTGACTGTTTTGATTATACTACTGTAAAAATACATTTGTTAGAATGTTTTAAGCTAACACCTGAAATGTATAGGAAAAAGTTTTGTGAGCATAGATGCAAGGCAGAAGAAAATGTATGTGAATATGTTGTTGAACTGAGCACTTATTTTCATAGCTGGGTGAGTGGATGTCAGGTCACCACTTTTGAAGGGCTGGCAGACCTTTTGGTAAGGGAACAAGCCCTTAGCATTTCGCCTGAGGACATGAGGATCTGGTTAGCTGATAAACAGTGTGCTACTTCAGAGGAGTTGGGGAAGAAGGGAGACCTATACCTAGCAAGCAGGGCAGCCCTGCACAGGAAAGGGACCCCTAGCACTGCTCATGGGACTAAAGGAACCCATGGTGGGCAGCACAGACTGCCCCAACAGAATCCGCCAGTAGCAGGGGAAGCCACTAGTCCAGGTATATATCCAGGAGCTAGGGTTAAATATTTTGAATGCAACCAGTGGGGCCATGTGGCATACAGGTGTCCACGGAGGCAAGGTGGGGAGCCAAATGTGAGGGAGCCAGTAAGTGGGAAAGACAAAATGCCAACAGAGTGCTGTCTTGAGACAACAGGGGTATGGAACTACCATCCTGCAGATGTCCTGAGAGGGAAGGATTTGGATGAGGCAGTACTATGTACTTATGCACTTACATGCAGTGAGGCTAGGAGACAAGCATGTGGGTCTGGTAGCCTGGGGGAGACCCAGACAGACTGCATACTTGCACCCAGGACTGCTGAGGTGGTTACTTCAGGGAGTGAGCTACGCTGTAGAAGTGAGACTGAATGTGAGCCAAAGCTGCTTGTGGGTACTGATGTTCCCTTGGACAGGGTAACTGCAAAGGTAGAGGTGAGTAGTAGTACCCAGGCTGACAGTGAGGCACCGCTGTCAGAGGACGCCAAGACTTCCTGTGGAAGGGGAGCTGGGAAGGGTTACAAGGAGAGACTTGAAACAGGCTCAGCTCTCAGACCCTACATTGCAAGGCCTGAAGCAGGTAGCTAGGGAGGCACCTGATTCTCAAGGGAAGGGGGAATCTGTATACGGGAACAAAGGGTTACACTGTACAGAGAGTGGACCCCTGAGGGAGGGCTAGAAGGTGAGAGAGAGTACAGCAGTTGGTAGTGCCTAGAGCTTACCGTCTGGCGCTTCTAGCCATAGACCATGATATTCCCTTTGCAGGTCATATGGGCATAAAACGTACAAAGAGGTGTATTATGCAAAATTTCTATTGGCCTGGAATTTCCAGAGATGTAACAGGGTACTGCAGGACCTGTGAGCAGTGCCAAAAGGTAGGTAAGGCAGGAGACAACGTGAGAGCTCCTTTGATGCCTTTGCCTGTGATTGATCAGCCATTTCAGAGGGTTGCTATGGATATTGTGTGTCCTCTGAGTACCCCAAGTTCCACAGGGAAAAAGTATACCCTAGTGATTGTAGATTGCGCTACACGATACCCTGAGGCAGTGGCTTTATCCTCCATTGAGGCAAAGAAGGTGGCAAATGCTTTGCTAGAGATTTTCAGCAGGGTAGGTTTCCCAAAGGAAATGCTGTCTGACAGAGGTGCCAATTTTATGCCAGACCTGCTGGCTTGTCTGTGGAGGTCCTGTGGGGTGAAGCACATGAAGACTGTCCCCGACCATCCCCAGACTAATGGTCTTGTTGAGAGGTTAAACTCTACAATCAAGTCCATGCTACGGGCATTTGCTAATCAGTTTAAGAGGGAATGGGACAAATATTTGCCCCATCTGTTGTTTGCTTGCAGAGAGGTTCCCAGGAATCCACAGGTTTTTCACCCTTTGAGTTGCTGTATGGGCATAGGGTGAGGGGACCTCTAGATTTAATTCGAGATGAGTGGGAAGGTGTGTGTTGTGGCATATGTCCTGAGCCTCAGGACAAGGCTCAGGGAACTCATGGGCCTGGCCCAGGAGAACTTGGCAGAAGCCCAACAACAGAAAAAGGTGTGGTATGACAGGAATGCTCGAGCTAGAGAATATGCTGTAGGGCAGCAGGTGATGGTTCTCATTCCTGTCAGACACAACAAGCTGCAAGCAGCTTGGGAGGGGCCCTACAAGGTGGTAAGAAAGGTAAGTGCTGTTAACTACATGGTGGAAGTGTTAGGCAGACGGCAGGGGCACAAATTGTACCATGTTAACATGTTGAAACCTTACCATGATAGGGAGGCCCTTGTGCTGAGCATTTGCAGTGGATTGCAGGAGGAGTCTGAGGGAGATCTGGGGACTGATGATCTCAGTGAGCCGTGGGCTGACACCTTGTTGGAAGGGGTAGCAATGTCCAAGCAGCTATCTCCTACCCAGGTTCGAGAAATCCGAGCAGTGTTGCAGGAGTTTGGGGGCATGTTCACCGGGAAACCAGGGAGCACCCACCTGGTGCAGCACCAGGTGGATACAGGACCCCAAAGGCCTATTAGGCAGGCCCCGTATAGGGTGCCTGGTATAGGGTGCCTGAGAGAGTCAAACAGACTCTGAAGGAAGAGGTACAGTAGATGTTGGAACTAGGGGTGATTCAAGAGTCCAACAGTCCCTGGGCCTCGCCAGTGGTGTTGGTGCCAAAGAAGGATGGCAGCAACAGGTTCTGTGTGGATTACAGGAAATTAAATAAGTCACACAGACTCCATGCCTACGACAGATGAGGCCCTAGAGCAGCTGGGTGGGGCTAAGTATCTTACAACCATTGATCTTACCAAGGGTTACTGGCAGGTACCCTTGACTCCCAGTGCTAGAGAGAAGTCAGCCTTTGTGACTCCTTTTGGCTTGTATGAGTTCACAAAGATGCCCTTTGGGATGAAGAATGCCCCAGCGACTTTCCAGAGGCTGGTAGATCATATCTTAGCAGGAGCAGGAGGGTTTGCCCTTGCTTACATGGATGATATTGCTATCTACAGCCATTCCTGGCAAGAGCACCTTCAGCATGTTAGGGAGGTGCTGGGCAGACTATGGAGGGCAGGGTTGATCATTAAGCCAAGCAAATGTCAGGTGGGTATGGCAGAGGTCTCCTACCTACGACATAGACTGGGGAGTGGTAAGATAAGGCCAGAACCTGCCAAAGTGGAAGTTATTCAGGCATGGCCTGCACCTGTTACCAAAAAGAAGGTGAGGGCATTTTCTTGGGGACAGCAGGGTACTACAGAAAGTTTGTTCATAGTTATAGTACCTTAGCTGCTCCCCTCACAGACCTGACAAGGAAGAACAGGCCAGATAAGGTAGTGTGGACCCCAGCATGTGAGCAGGCATTTCAGAAGCTTAAGGAAGCTTTGGGAGGACCCCCTGTGTTAGCCAGTCCAGACTACAGCAAAGACTCTGTTGTGCAGATGGATGCTTCAAACTATGGGGTGGGGGCTGTACTTAGCCAAATTTCTTCAGAGGGAGAAGAGCACCCAGTGGTTTATCTCTGTTGTAGGCTCCAACCCAGGGAGGAATGCTGTGCAGCAGTAGAAAAGGAATGTATAGCCATAGTGTGGGCACTACAAAAACTTCAGCCTTATCTGTATGGAAGAAAATTCACTGTGATGACAGATCACAACCCTCTAACATGGTTAAACAGAGTCAGTCAGCAAAATGCCAAGTTGCTAAGATGGAGTCTGGGGTTGCAAGCATATATGTCAGTGCAGCACCGCAGTGGGAGTAGCAATGCCAATGCAGATGGGCTCTCAAGATGGGGAATGGGGTGAGGTACACCCAGATAGACCTGACACTCTCAAACGATGTTTCTCAAGGGGCACTTGAAAAATTTGCTTGAGTTCCCTGGGGGGTGACGACTGGGGAGAGATGGGTGAAGGCTGCCAGCCTAGTCAAATAGAATTTGATATATAATTCTATCAACTGTATAACTAAATGTAAAATACAGGCTTGTGTTTTTAAATGTAGGAAAACACTGCGAAATGTGGAACTGCAAAATATGTGACATTGCACTCTACTGGTCCAGTGAAGCATGTTGTATCCTTTCATGTTAGAATTCGGCCCGAGGGCTGCTGGATGAAGATTTCATGCCCATTGTTTTAGGCTAAAGTTTATGACTAGAATTTAGATTTGGAAGGTACATTGCTTTAGTTTCTGTTAGTATATACATGTGAAATATCTTCTATTGTTTTAAGTTTCTGTGCAGGTGTTAGATTGCTAAATAATGCAGTTTGTGGCCTGAGAACTCAGACCAGGTGTTAAGATGATGCAATATGAATACTGAGAAAACCTAAGTGTCAAAAATTATGTAATTTTGGGAGGGCCTTAGAGACATGTTTGTTAGTAATGTTTAAATACTATTTCTCACAAGAGAACTGAAGAATTTTGATCTGGACATCTAACTTATCAGCACTCTGCTTATGCTCACATGTAAACTTTTAGCACTGTGATATCTTGTAGGAATAATATTTTTCTTTGAAACCAAACCTGTCCTACTGTATTATTTTAAGTTTCTGTGTGATCTGTGAACTCTTAGATATCTCTGTGGTGTAGTAGATTTGTCTTGTGTTTTAATTATTTATTATTAAATATTTTAAACCTTCTACCTGTAGCTGCTTTGTGTAGAGATGAAGTATGCTTTAGAATACATTATATATTTATAGAGTTTACTGTCTAAGACCTTCCAATAAGTCTTAGACTGTTAGTCACTTTACCACTGGATATTAATATTGCACAGTAATAATTGGATACCCTTTTAAGAGCCTTTTAGTAGCTGATATCATTAACTGGGTGGTGGCAGTAATTACTACTGTATAGTCTGGGCAAAGGGGCACAGCTGGAGAAACTGTGCCAGCCTTTCTCAGGAGTGTCTGTGAAGTTGTATAAATACTTATCTCAAAGTGTGTGTGTGTGTTGTGTCAGCTACTTGGGCAGGGACACGAAGCACTGGTTGGACAGAGAGGGTACTGGAGGTTCTAGCTTGACCAGTTAGGCTGAGACCTGGACCCTATAGATGTGCCAGTGGGGAGTCTTACTGGGGACCTGGTGAGCAAGGGAGCAGCCAGCCCCAGACTGACTGTGATCTCTGTGTGCACTTAAGGAAAATTGTACTTTACTGTGTGTATTAATTATTCTTTCCTCTTCGAGGAAATGACCTCCCTCGTGTTAGTGGTGAGGATTGAGGCTCCTTGATTGCTGGGCCAGGGCACGGTCGTCACAGTCCTCTTAAAATATTGTTAAACAAAACATTCCAGATCCTTATCAGTTTTTCCCTCCTAGCTTCCAAACTTCCACAGGAATACCATCTATTCCTGGGGATTTTCCTGTAGATTGGTTATACATAACCATTTTTATCTCATCTCCTCCTATCCTAACTGGTAGTAATTGAGCCTCAATCTTCCTCTAACCTTGGCATATTTAATTCTTCCATAAAAATTTCCATTTGCACCTTTTCTTGATTTCTATACTTCTCTGCTTTATACAAACTTTCATAAAATTTCTAAAGTATTTCTAATACTTCTACAGGCTCTCTTGTTATTTTCTTTGTTATATGTTCCCTAAGTTTGGTAACAACCCTTTCCACTTTCTGTTGCCTGAGTCGTTGTGCTAAAAGTTTTTGTGCTCTAGAATTATAATCAAAAAACATTTGCTTAACAGCAATCTTTTTAAACTCATGCATTTTATCAAGGTAATCCCTTATTTTCTGTTTAGCATCCTGCAGTTGCTCCATTTCTTGTTCTCAGAGATTCCCCCTATTTTGCAATACTTTAACATTTGTCAGACCATCTAAATAATTCTTATTACTTCGTAACCACATCTCCCTTTCCTTTATTTCCACCCTAGCTTTAAATTCCACTTTAATTTTATCCCACTCCCAATAGGTACCAACTGTTGACTGTAATGTTCAATAAGTAACTCTAAAAACAACGTTCGCAGTATAATGTGCCATTTCTCAAGGAAACTTTTATTCGCTTCACCAACTCCTGGCTCCATATACACACAAAGCCCCACATACACACACACACATATATATATATATATATATATATATATATATATATATATATATATAGATACACACACACATACATAGTGTGTGTGTGTGTGTGTGTGTGTGTGTGTGTGTATATGTATATGGTTCCCCTTTAAAATCTTGAAATACCGAAATCTCGAATTTCTCTATCCCGAGACCATAAAGGCGAAACTTCAAAATAGCGAAAGTGCATAAGTGCGAATCTGAATACCTCATATTCACACTTATGTATTTACGCTATGTTACGTGAAGTGTTTGGCTAGGATGGTGTCTGAGTGTTTTTGTAAATTGTACGTGTAGGTTAGGGTAGGGAGGTGGAAGTACGAGTGTTGGATGTGTTGGTGTTTGAGTATGTGTGATGGTAGAATGTCTGGGTGTGAATTTGTTTTTTTTTTCTGTTTGTGCGATCTCAGAGTTGGTATATATAAAGTAGGGTGTGTGTGGGGGACACACACCCCCACATGGGGTGTGCAGGGGGGCTTGCCCCCCTGCTTACATGTAGTGGTGGGTTGTATAGTTTGTGTGCTGTGGGTAGAATGCTGTGTGTGTTGTGTGGTGTATGGTGTATGTATATTCGTGATTGTGTGTTTCGGGATTGAGTCGTTCGCCTTTATAGTTTCGAGATACTGAAATTCGAGATTTCAGTATTTCAAGATTATAAAGGGAACCACACACATATATATATATATATATATATATATATATATATGGATCTATGTCACATTACTGAGTTTTCAGAAACTTGAAATTCATATGGACGAGACCATATGATCGAGTTTCTGAAAACGTGATCATCCAAAAAAAAAAAAAATCACCACAATATACTTTTTTTAACGTTTATTTTACATATTTTTATGTGTATATGTATACATACAGGCAACGTACCCGAGTACCAAGGAAATGTAGTTTTCCAGCCTTAGGGGTAGTACACATTTTACAAACACAAACTCACGTAGAGGCAGCTATATACCTTGTGTGAAGTCTACAAAATTTTGTTTAAAATGCTTAAACAGCCTTGAGAAGTCCAGTGAAGGATTTCGGCTGTACCTACAAATCATTCAGCTCATGAAGCACTAAACTTAGAACTTACTGCTACATTTATGAAATCAAATAAATAAGGACAAAAGAGATACTACCTTGACTATGTAAGCACGTTTTTTGGTTTCTCCCCATTAGTTTTATTCACTAGTCATTCCTGTGCCATTTCCTTCACTGGCCCTAGGAGACAAAACTTAAAATTTTCTTTCCAAATTGTATTGCATAATACTACTACTCTCAGGCTAATTTTTGCCTGGTGCAGCTTCCCAAGGATTTGGGATGTTGTACTTTGTAGTTTTAAATGTAAATTCCACAGTTATCTATAAAATAATGCACTTTTGATCAACAGTGTGCACATACAGTTGAAGACGGTCATTTCTTGGAGCTGGAACTCCATAACAATGTTACTTCTGTGAATGCCATTTCCAGTTAACAATTACCTTTATAGGTAACCATAAGCACATGACCACATTACATGACACCAACCATCAAGTCTCTTCAGATATTAAACTTCCTCAGCATACCCATACAGTAACTAAAATTTTCCTCAGACTAATCTCTGCAGATGTCTTAGTGTATACATCTCTTTTCATATACACAATGTATGCTCCACCTCAGATATAATGTGCCAAAATCCACCCACCTCAATGAATTCTACAAATACCTGTCTTACAACTGAACACAGCAAATTATAGTAATCAATTGCATATCTATGTAGAAGTTCTACTCAAAACTATACTACAGCTCCTCCATTAAACATACTCCACAAAATAACATCCATTCAGCAATCCAACCTACTATTCACATACTACTCAGATGATGTGAACGCCTCATTCTCAAATTCCTCTACCACTGACTACCTGAATGGAACTGAACCCATGGATTTTTGACTGATGTTCACTAGATCAACGCACTAATATGGTTAGGTACATACTGGCAAACAGTTCACATTCTTCTGGTTTACATTTCTTCCAGTGACATCTGCCAGGTCAAAACATGAAAAAAAAATTCTTTACTATATCATCTGACACCTACTGGGCTGCTCCACATACTCTTAAAATGGCTCACATCAGCTTTAGAAGTACATGTAACAAAATATCCCAAATACACAGTTGGATATCCCACTACAATAATGATGTCCTTGCTATCTCAGAGATTTAAGTCCCACATATGGGATGCTGAAATCACCTCATTTGGGTAAAATATTCTTCTTTACAGGTCATTCATGAAAGGGGCAGGGTGTTTTGTAACCTTTACTAAGAAAATCGTCTTTTTTACTTTGTATTTTATCCAAATCCCTGCATTTACCTCACTGAATTCCTTACCTCTCTCTCTCATCAAATGCAGCCAAACATACTACTAATGGGTGCATCTATACTCTAGCAAATGTCCCCAAAGAAACTATTGGATATACACAAGAGTGGCTAAATGCTAATATTTTTAACAGAAATTATCCTCCCACACAACTCTGACATCAGCTGACATCTTGCACACAAACACTTCCTCCTTCAAACTCAGCTTTTCAGTCCCACAAAAGTTAAGTAGGTTATGCACTATTACTGACAAAATTACAATCAGAAAAAGTTCTTTTGACTGTATACTTGCACATAACCTTAAAAACTTCACATCTGCTGGCACACTGTCTGACTTGTTAAGCGACCACTCACCCATCTTCATCTGTTAGAAAAGAATTCCCACATATCAGCCACATGCCAATACATAAAATACCATAACACATGAAACTTTAATGAGTCTGATTTCTCAGTTGCATTAGAAACTATTAACTGACTTTTTTTGGTCCCTTTCCCTAAATTATACAGAAGACTTCAATACCACACTTATCTGTATACTAAACTCAATGGCCCTAACTGGACTCAATCTGAACTAAAAAAATCAAAAATAACTAAAGACCAAATGTAAACATGACTGGAAATAATCCAAATCACCAAAATGTAAATGTTTCATCATAAACACTACAAAAAGATTAAAACTAAAGAATGAAAATATACACAATCCTAAATAATTCTGGAGCACACAAAATATCCTGCTAACACCCAGGAAACTCCAAACCCCTGACCATGCCAGGCAAACCTTGTAATAACACTGCAACCAAATTTTGCAGAGCTAGTTTATAAGTTACGTACTCACCATAACTTGGCATCTGTGTTGTTTATTTTCCTTCTTCCTCACCAATGGGATTTAGATCCAGTCCTCTGATCCCACTAGGCCACATACACAAGACTTCGGATCCAGCTCTCAAGAGCCATGCTCTAATTCTATCCCCAACACCTCAGATCGAATTTGCTGCCTAATCTCTCACTTTATAATAGAGACAGATATAGACATAATAAAAGTCAGGCTCAAACCTGGAACTGAATGGTTCCAATACAGACTAAAAGATACTTCTAGGAGTGACAATGATGGGGGATGGATAGGAGGGAAGGTGAGGAAGAATAAAAATGGACAACACAAAAGCCAAGTTATGGTGAGTTCATAACTTATAAATCTGATGTTATTCTTTTCATTCTTCGTCACTAATGGGACAGAGACCCCAGCTATGTAGCCCTCGGGAGGTCCTCATGGAAGGACATGCTGGAACAGTGTCAAACCAAAAGAAGCTCTGTATCTGGAGACAATGTCTAATTTGTACTGTGTAACAACAGTAGGAGTCTTTGACCAAATGGCTGCAGCACAAGTATCATCAATGTAAGTCCTTGACCAAAAGGCAGATGAAGTAGGCACAGGCTGAGTGGAGTGAGCTCTACGGGGTTGTGGCCAATATAGTCCGTTTTGAGAATAAACCAATGAAATGCAATCAGTAATCCATTTGGCTAGTGTAGTTTTAGATACTGCCTGACCCAAGCAATTAAGGGAAAAAAATGCAAACAGCTGATCAGACTTCCTGAACTGCTTTGTCCTGTGAAGATAAAAACATAATTGTCTGTGCACATCAAAGAGATGAAGCATGTATTCTCCCTTATTCGTAAAATTTGGAAAAAAAGACTGGTACTTGATGGACTGGGTAATGTTACATTTCGTTGCCACTTTAGGAAGAAAGGGAGGCTTGGTCAGTAGAAACACCCTGTCTTTATGAAAAATAATTTAAGGAGCTCAGAAATTCTTTTTGCTGAAGTGATAGCTACTAAGATCATAATTTTCTAATAAAAGAACTTCATATCGCATTTGTCTGCTGGTTCAAAGGGTTTCTGATTTAATCCCTGAAGGACCACAGTAAAGTCCCAAATAGGAGAAGGGTCCTTTACTGGGGGTCTGAGGAACAAGACTCCCTTCATGAAGGCTCTACACAATTTTAGGAAGCCAGAGAAAACAATTTGTTTCCAGAATGGAAATTAAAAATTGCTGCCAAATTAAGTTTAGTTGTAGAAAAACAGGCTCCGTCTTTAAAGAGTTGTTAGGAAGAGAAGAATGGCTGAAGCTGGTGCTGAAAAAGGGTTAATATTCTGGTTGGAGGTCCAAATAGAAAATCTTTTCCATTTGCTTCTGTAGATTTTCTTGGAGGAAGCCTTCTGGGAGGCCAAGATAATCTCACAGACTGGGAAAGCACACTTGACCTGTCTAACTACTACTGGAAGTAGAGAAATTAGAAGTTATGTACTCACCATAACGTTCCATCTGAGTAGGTGACTTCATTCGGATGCAACCTGTGGGTATCGGATCCGATCTCGGATCCGAGCCGGCAATTCAAAAGCTTAGGCTCCGAGCTCCTAGCTCCTCCCTCTTACCCATAACCCCTTGCCAAGCCCTGACTGACCTCAGATTGAGTTTGCCTCAAATACTGACCACAGTATACTAAAACAGCATAAATACTCGCTCTATAAAGGTCAGGGGGATGGAGGGGGGGATGGTTGCATCCGAATGAAGTCACCTACTCAGATGGAACGTTATGGTGAGTACATAACTTCTAAATCTGAAGTAGGAAGACTTCATTCGTCTGCAACCTGTGGGACAGAGTCCCTAGCTACCTGAATCTTGGGCGGCCATCATGGAAGGATGTTCCGGAGCACCGCTGAGCCAAAGGATGCTCTTCCTCTAGAAACAACATCCACCTTATAATGAGAAATAAAAGTATGAGGCGAGGCCCAAGTAGCTGCCGCGCAGATATCATCCAATGATACACGGGACTTAAAGGCGGCTGACGTAGAAACTGCCCTAGTAGAATGAGCCGTAACCCTCTGAGGAGCAGGTCTGCCTGAAGTGTCATATGCCTGCAATATGCAATTAGCAATCCATTTAGACAGAGTGACTTTAGACACTGCTTTACCCAGGGCAAATTTAGCAAAGGAGACGAACAGCTGATCTGATTTCCTGTGGCCAGCTGTCCTGTTAATATAAAAACGTAACTGTCTATGAACATCCAATGAATGCAATTTGTATTCCCCTTTGTTTGAATACTTGGGAAAAAAGACAGGCAAATTGATTGACTGGTTAATATTGGATTCAGAAGAGACCTTCGGAAGAAAAGATGGATTGGTCCTGAGGCACACCCTATCAGGGAAGAAAGAAAGGTAAGGTGGTTTGACACAAAGAGCCTGAAGCTCAGACACCCTTCTGGCTGAAGTGATAGCTACCAGAAAGACAGTCTTCCAGGAAAGGAATTTTAAATCAGCAGAAGCTGCAGGCTCGAAGGGAGGAGCAGTAAGGGCCTGCAGGACTAAAGACAAATCCCAAGGCGGTACAACCTCCTTGACTGGAGGCCTTAATAAAAACTCCCTTGAGAAAGGATTTGCATAATTTCGCTGTCATAAGGGGAGCTGTGTCCAGTCCAATGTGATAATGCGATATAGCTGCCAATTGCACTTTAATCGTGGAAGAACTGGCCCCTTGATGAAAGAGGTCTGTTAGAAATTCTAGCACCGCAGAGATAGGTGCTGAAAAAGGATCCACCGTTCTCTGCCCTGCCCATATAGAGAACCTCTTCCATTTACTCCGATAAACCTGTCTGGTAGAAGGTTTATGAGCAGCCACCAAAATTGCTTTGACCGGTGAAGAGATACCGGAGTCCTAATTAAGGTTGGAATTGGAGCAGCCAAGCTGTCAACTTCAGGGTCCGCAGATTGGGAACTGGCATTCCCAGAGGGTGAGAGATGAGATCGAAATTGGATCCAGAATCCATGGTGGATTGATTTTGTGAGACCATACGAAGGGGAACCAAGGTTGTCGAGGCCAGAATGGGGCAATGAGAATCATTCTGCTCCCCAAACTGTTGGCTTTCTGCAGAAACCTCTGCATCAGAGGAAGTGGAGGGTAGGCATAAAGGAGACCGGGAGGCCAAGCATGCACCAGAGCATGCCTCGGGAACTCCCTGGTGGGGAAGTAGAGCGAAGAAATTGTCGCATTTGGCGTTTGAGGGAGAAGCAAAAGATCGCAACAGGGTTGCCCCAAACGGCAAAAATCTTCTTCGCTACTTGAAGGTTTAGGGACCACTCGTGTGGAGAAAGGATGGTGCGACTGAGCTTGTCCGCAAGGATGTTGGACTTTCCCGGAATGTGCGTTGCTATCAGAAAGCATTTGGTGGAAATTGCCCATTCCCAGACTCTCATGGCCTCTCGACAAAGGGGATAAGACCTGGTTCCTCCCTGCTTGTTGATATACCAGACTACGGACATGTTGTCTGTCTGAATCGCAATAGTCCCTGTAGGAAGAACGTGGTGAAGTGCTTGCAACGCTAGGAGCACCGCCCTCATTTCCAGGACATTTATATGCAATGATGTCTCTGTGGGATTCCACGTGCCTTGGACAATCTTTCCCGCAGAATGCCCCCCCCACCCGAGGCAAGAAGCGTCCGTGGTCACTGTGGCTCCGGAAATGCAGCAAAAGGGTCTTCCTGCTAGGGGCTCCGGAGAAAGAAGCCACCACAGAAGGGAGTCCCTGCACGCTCTGCTGACCGCAATCGGAGCGTTTAGAGACGAACAAAGAGGAGACCACTGAACTTGAAGGGTCCATTGAAGAACCCGCATGCGTAAGCGGGCATGAATTAGAAGCGGGATAGCTGCCGCCATAGAACCTAGGGCCCTCAGGACCGAAGCTGCAGTTGGTGACGGTTGAAGGATTGCTCTCACATGACACCTCAGGCTGACGATACGGTCTGGGGTGAGGAAGGCTCGCATTGATCTGGTGTCTAGTCTTCCTCCTATGAAATCTATAATTTGAGTTGGATTCAGGAAAGATTTTTCCCAGTTGATCGTTATGCCCAGCCTTGGTGCTAGTTGAAGGAAGTAATCCCTGGCTGAGCACAGAAGATGCCTTGATGATGCAGTCAGGAGCCAGTCGTCCAGGTACGGAAAGACCTGTAATCCCTGGAGCCTCAGGTGGGCCGCTACCACCGCTAATACCTTGGTAAACACCCTGGGGGCTGAGGTGAGACCAAAGGGGAGGACCCTGAACTGATAGTGACTGGCTCCCAGCCGGAAGCGAAGAAACCTCCTGGATCGTCTGTCCATTCGAATGTGGTAGTACGCATCCTTGAGGTCTATGGAACACATCCAGTCGTTCTCCCTCAAAAGGGGGAGTATAGATTGCAGGGTGACCATCCGGAACTTTCGCTTGGTTACTGACAGGTTCAACAGGGAAAGGTCTAAAATTGGTCTTAAGTCCCCCGTCTTCTTTGGTACCAAAAGAACCTGGAGTAAAACCCTAATCCGGCTTGATCTGGGGGGCCAGCTGGATGGCTCTTTTTCCTAGTAGCTGCTCGATTTCGAGAGCTGCCGCCTCCCTTTGGTCGGGTGGAACATCTGGGAGGCTGCGAGATTTGGGGATCTTGATTAGGGGTATTGAATATCCTCTGGATATGAGTCGAAGCACCCAACTGTCTGTTGTTATGGACTCCCAAGAAGTCAGGTGCATCGAAAACCGCCCCCCGACTGCCTCCAGAGACGGACAGCCGGGCAACCCTTCAGGGCTGCTGCGTGGGTCTCTCAGAGAAGGGTTCTCTGGACCCAAAATTGCTAGGAGCCCCCCTGCCTCTGGCACGACGACCTCCCCGTCCTCCTCTGCCACGGAAGGACTGGTTATCCGGAGCAGGCTGGGACTGCTGCGACTTCCGGAACCACATCTTCTTCTGTCCCTTTTGGTTCTTAGAGAAGGACCTCTGGGGAGCTGAGAAGCGGACTCCGACGGCAGACAGCGTCTTCCCGTCCTTTTCGCTCTGGACAAGTGTCTCGCGAACAGTCTTGCCAAATAAGGCAGAACCATCGAAAGGGGCATTCGCGAAGGTCGCCTTAAAGGGCTCAGCAAAATCACAATGGCAGAGCCAGGCCTGTCTCCTCATGACAAGGCCTGCTCCGCTGGCTCTAGCGGCTCCCTCAGTAGCATGAGACAGCAGCCGCATAGATGTATTGGATACAGATCTGAGAGTGGCCATTCGGGTGGAATAAACCTGCTTATCCTCACTCGAGATGGACTCCGGGGGAGATGCAGCGTACTCTTTAATCAGATCTCGCTGCATCCTAATGACATGTGCCATGTAGTTCAGCGCTCTCAAGGAGAAGGTCGCTGAACTAAACACTCGCTTCCCAATTCGATCCATCGAACGGGACTCCTTGCCCGGAGGATGGACGGAGGGACTCTCCTGGGCCAATTCCCTCTTCGTGGCTGCAGCCATCATCATGGCATCTACTGGGGGACCCTTACTCCAGTGGGTGCGGTCTGATGGAGGAGAAAGAATGCGGTCCGGACGTTTTGGGATAGGCTCAATGGTGTCCGGATCCTTCCACGCCCTGATAGATATAAGATCTACCAGGGGTCAGCAGGAGGACACCCAAGAGGTAGAAGGGCCCGCCTCGAATGCCTCCAAGAACACAGACTCGTCCGAAGAAGCCTTGGGGGCAGACCACCCCCCCCGATCCTTAACATCTCCATGATGTCTCCAAATGAGACATCCTCAGGGGGTGACCTAGGGGAGCCTTCCCCTTCATCCAAGTCCGTGTCTTCAGTGACGGACTCAGGGGAGTCCATGTGCCTCCTCTTGCACTTGCGCTTCCGAGGTACTTCATCGGGGGGGCTGTCCGAGGAGTACTCTTCAGCAGATGGATGTTCCAAGGGAACCACTTGGGACACCGAGGCGGGCTGTCCCTGGGACCGGCTGGTGGGGCCTGGCCCAACTGCAATGGAGTGCGGGATGGAGCCGTGGCAGGGACCGGAGGTGCGGTTGTCCTCGACAGTGCCCTTTCCATAACGCGTTGAAAGCCGAGGGGAGCCAGCTTCTCTAAGCCCGAGCCGACCCCCACTCGGATCCAACGTACGGATCGGAGTCGGAGCCGAAACCGTCGGATCCGAGAGACCAGTGTGCTCCGACCTGGACGGAGCCGAAGACACACCAGCTCCCTCGGATCCGAGGCTCGGCCCTCGGCTCCGAGAGGTCGGGTCCGAAGTACCCGAAGCACTCAAGGGATGGGACGGATCCGAGGTGCGCCGACCAATCGGATCCGACCCACCCCCGGATCCAAATCTGCACGGCGCCGAAAGCTCCGAACCCGTGGTATGGGTCGGAGAAGGAGCTACGGGGGCGAAAAAAGGGGTCGAAGCCCCTCCCGGTTGGGGGGGGGCTAGGAGCACTCCCATTTGCATTTGGGCCTGGATGAATTTCCTCATCATCCGGTCCATATCAGCTTCGCTCATTGAAAAGGTCGATCTAGAGGAGGCCACCGAAGCGGACCTAGAGAACCGTCTCGGTGACCTCCTGGAAGGGCTAGCCTCCTCCTCCTCGGGTCCAGGAGAGAACCGAGGGGAGTGGAGCCAAGGAGGAGGAAAGCTAGAAGGCACAGGGGAAGCCCGCTTAGATGGAGGAGCCGAGCTGGAAGCTTCGGCTCTCCTCTTGTGGTGCTTCTCCCTGTGCCTCTCCTTCTGTCTCTCCCTACTAGAATCCTTCCCCTCCGGCATTTTTAAGGGAGGTTGAGTCCCAGCCGGAGGGGGAGAACTCACAGCAACAAGTTGCTGACTGGAGGGGGCAGAGGCCGAAGCAGTATCTGGGGGTAAAAGACCCGCCAGCACTAACTTCGACCTCCGTTCCCTTAAAGCCCGGGGGTTGAACCCTGCACAAATGGTACAACCAGAAGACAGGTGTTCAACCCCCAAGCATTTAACGCACCGAGTGTGGCCATCTGCTGGGGACAGCTTATGGCCACACTCGGTACATTTCGAAAAGACAGCCTTAGGGGCTTCAGACATAACACCTAAGGCCTAAACACACACACACACAAACAAACAAACTACGAAAAACCCGTGAAAAATTAACTAAAGAGGGAGGGAAAGCCTTAACCACACACAACACTAACTATAAATGTAACAAAAAAGGAGAATTTGAACAATTTTCCTGTCAGAAAACTACTTATCTCAAAACCACGCCAGGAGCTCAAGAATTCCGTTGCTTCTTGAAAAGCGGCAAACGAAATCTGAGGTCAGTCAGGGCTTGGCAAGGGGTTATGGGTAAGAGGGAGGAGCTAGGAGCTCGGAGCCTAAGCTTTTGAATTGCCGGCTCGGATCCGAGATCGGATCCGATACCCACAGGTTGCAGACGAATGAAGTCTTCCTACTTCAGATCTATGTGTTTAGCTTGAGGGCATGGAGAATGGGGTGTTGAATTCTTGATGGATGACACAGGAGATCCTGAGTGGGTTCCAGTATCCATGGAAGACATCTCAAGTGAGACGGTAAGAAGGGGAACCATACTTGTCGAGGCCAGAAGGAGGCACTGAGGATGACTAAGCTCTTCAGCCTGCTTGCTTTCTGTAAGAACTTTGGAATCAGAGGAAGAAGAGGGTAGGCATACAGGAGAACCAGGAGCCAATCATGAATCAGAGTCTCTCTCAGTGACTCACCCTGAAGGGGGGATCAGAGTGAACTACATGTTGCACTTGTTGAGTGGTGAAGCAAACAGGTCGCAATAAGGCTGGCCCCAAAGAATGAAGATCATATTTGTTACTGACTGATTGAGAGACCACTCATGAGGCATCAGAATGGTTCTGCTGAGCCTCTCTGCTAGTGCACTGGTTTTCCCCGGAATGTGTGTTGCAATCAGAAAGTGTTCTGAAGTGATCACCCATTCCCAAACCCTCATGGCTTCTCTGCAAGGTAGACAAGATTGAGTTCCTCCTTGTTTGTTGATGTACGAGACTACTGACATGTTGTCTGTTTGAATTGCAATAGTCCCTAGAGGGAAAACATCTTGAAATGCTTGCAATGCTAGAAGGACTGCTCTCGTCTCTATAATGTTGCTATGCAACTTGGTCTCCAGAGGGGACCAAGTACCTTGGGCCATCTTTCCCAAGAAATGACCCTCCCCATCCCAGCTGGGAAGTGTCCTTGGTCACTGTGGTAACTGGGGGAGGGTGAAAGGATGAATGGTCTGTCCAGAAATAGGTCAATGGATTGAATCCACCAATGGATATGATGTAGTTTGGAGTCAGTCTTATGGCAAATGATAGGGGCTGATAAAGTAGGGACCGCTGTACTGCTAAGATTCAATGAAGTATTCACAAAAAGAAATGTGCTAGAGGGACTAGAAATATGGCAGCTGACATCAACTGCAGAGCTTGTAGTACTAATCCTGTTGGAGAAGACAGGTGAGACAGTACAGACCAAACCTAATGTCTGAAAGATGTGATGTGATGGAGAGGTAAGGATGTCACTCGAGCTGCAATATCCAAGAGAGTCCCCATGAATTTCAAGTTCTGAACTGGGACTAGGTTTGACTTGGAATGGTTTATTGAGATGCGTAAAGTGTTGGAAACCTGGAGCAAGTATTCCCTAGCTTGAAAAAGTTGATGGGACGGTGAGGAGGTGGAAACACCTTGAATCCCTTGAGTCTCTAGTGAGCTGCCATGGATTTTGTAAACACACTGGGTGCTGTGCTGAGTCCGAAGGGCAGTGTTCTGAACTGGTAATGATTGTCTCCCAGCCAAAAGCATAGATGTCTCCTGGATTGCCTGTCTATTTTTATGTGATAGTATGCATTCTGGACATCTCTAGAGCACATACAATCGTCCTTGCGCAGAAGAGACAGGATGGACTGAACCGTAACCATGTAGAACTTTGTCTTCTTTGCATACTGGTTCAACTTGGTTAGATCCAAAATGGGTCTTAGGTCCCCTGTTTTCTTTGGCACTAGAAAAAAGAATGAGTAAGTTCCGAATCCTATCTGTCAGGTGGGACCTCTTGGCTGACTCTCTTCTGTAGCAGCTTTTGCATTTCTTGTGATGCATCTTTCCTCTGACTCGGTGTAATGTCGGGAGATTTCCCCTTTTGGAAAGGAGGAGGAAGGGAAAATGATATGTAGTAACCTCTGGATATGTTTCTTAGTACCCAGGAATTTTTTTGTGATATCTATCCAGGCATCTAGGTGCAAAGAGAAATGACCTCTAACTGGCTCCAGAGTTGGACAGTCGGGTAGTGCTTCAGGAGCACTGATAGGGGCTATTGGAAAAAGAATCTCTGAAGTCCTGGTTGTGCTGGCTCCCTCTGCCTCTAGGGCAACGTCTTCAATTAAGATTTCCTCCTCTGCCTCTGGAGGAATTATCCGCAAATGAATCCTGGAAAGGTCCTTGAGATTTTTGGAACCAAATCTTCTTACCACCTCCTTAGTTTCTAGAGAAGGCCTGTTGAGGGGTAGAAAACTTGATTCCTCCAACAGAGTCTTTCCCTCTTGTTTGCTGCGGGTAAGGTTGTCTTTAACTGATGGCCCGAACAAGGAAGTGCCATCAAAGGGGGTACTGAAAAGGACATCTTGAATGACTCCGCAAAATCACATAGCCGCATCCATGCATGTCTCCTTATGGCTATGCCTGAACTGTCTGCTCGTGAGGCACCTTCCGCTTTACAGGAGATCAGAATCATCGATGCATTACAAATGGACAGCAGAGTGGCCAGTTGACAGGAAGTATTTTTGAAATCCTCCGCATACATGGATTCCAAAAGAGTGTTTGATATTTCTTTAGTTAAATCTCTCTGTAGCCTAGTGAAGTGTGGGCAGTTCAATGACCTCAGAGCGAACGCACCTGAGGTGAACACTCGCTTTCAAATCTATTTCCCCTGGATTCCCTGTTCGGTAGATGGACAGAACAGCTCTGTTCAGCTAGCTCCTTCTTAGTGGCTGCCACCACCACCATGGCATCAAATGGGACTCCCTTGTTCCAGTGGGGTCTATCAGCAGGAGGGACCAGAAATGTGTCTGGGCACTTGGGAATAGGTATGACCGTGTTTGGTTCCCTCCACGTCCGACAGGAAATCAAGTCAATCAGTTCATCCGCTTGGGGGGGGCACCCAATATGTAGATGGTTCAGAACCAAAAGCCTCCAGACACTCCAATTCTTCAGGAGAAGGAGATTGGGAAGACCAGCCACCCTTATGTTTCAGGATCTCAAGGATCTCTCCAGAGGAGATGTCATTGTGTGACGATTGGGGGGATCCTTCTCCCTCATCAAAATCAGTGTCTTCTGTGAGAGACTCCATGGAAGAGTCTATGTGCCTCCACTTACACATCTCTCTTCTGAGGAACCTCCTCCAAGGGGAGTTTGGGAGAGGTATCAGAAGAGGGGGGAAATTCCTCTAGAGGAAGTGTCCTCAGACTTCTCGAAACTAGCTGTCCCTGTGGATTAGATGTGATGTGCTCACAGCGCGAATCAAAGATGGAAAATGGGTAGGATTCAAGAGAAGAGAGGACAGTTCCCTGTGACAAAAAAAAGCCCTTTCTACCACCTTGAATGCCAAAGGACCAGGGGCAACCTCTCCCTCTCCTCAGAGCCAAAGCCTCCAAGGAAGGTATGTCAGGGTCGCCCCCAGATCTCAGCCTCATGGGAAGAATTGGATCCAAGCTGTCCAGGGCCGATGCTCTGAGAAAAGGGATGGATCCGACAAATTTGTAGTTGAACCCAACCCCTTGGACCCAGCATTGAACTCTCAGATCTGACACCTGCTCTAAGCTGAGGGTATCGGAGCAGAACTAACTAGTCAAGGACACCGTGAGAGTTGAAGGCACTTTCCTTGGATCCAATGCCGAACCTCTCAGGGATCTCATATCCTCGACTCCAAAACCACTGGTCGGATCAGAGAAGGAGAAAGGATGGACTTAGCAGGTGCACTTACTGATCCAAGAGGGGACAGAGCTGGCAAGACCCCAGGAGTGTTTCTTCAGAGTCTGAAAAAGTTGAGTTGGCGGAGAAGGTGACATAGGTTTAAGTGTGTTCTCTGGTGTATGTCTTCTGTGGCTTGAAGTAGATCTCGGATCCAAGGACTTGGATCCGAAAATGAAATAGATGGCAAGGGTGAAATAACAACAGAAGCCAAATGTTTTGGATCCGACAGTGGCTCTAATCTTGTCCAGTGGCTACAAAGAAGTCTTTTGGGACTTTTGAGGAGATCTCTTCTTGTCTGAAGAAGCCGATTTGGGTGTTTGTGGGGGTTTGAGCCACAGAGGAAGCATGAAGCAACTCTTTTAAAATCAGTTTACTGCACCTGTCTGATAATGACCTAGGATTAAAGGTGGCTCAAATGGGACAACCTGATTCAAGATGCTCAGGGCCTAGGCAATACATGTACTTCTTGTGGGTATCTGAGTTTGGGATCCTATGCCCACAAGAAGTGGACTTTTTAAATCCAGTTTGTTTCTCCAACATAGCCAAGAAGAATACCACAGACATAAGGAAGATGCAACAACAATAGTATAAACAACAACTACTCAAAGCTTTTTTTTTTTTTTTTTTTTTGAAGACAACAAACAGCCTGAGAAGGAAAGAAAAAGATACCAGCAATGGTATACCAGAAATACCTAAAAGGTACCAGCAATGGTATGAAGACTACTCAAGGCTGAGTAGAAAGTTATGAAAAAGATACAGGAAAAAATCCTATTGCCAGCAACAAACTAAGTGGAAGGATAGAGGCAGAAAAACCTACAAGATTTTAGAAAGATTTAGCTAAATAAACTAGTAAATATAAGAAAAATACTGCTTACAATGCTTGAGAGCAGAACCTACTTCAGACCACGATGGCAGCAAATGAAATCTGGGGTGTTAGGGATAGAACACAGCATCATGGGTAGAGGAAGGAGCTTGACAGCTGGATCCAAAGTATTGTACATGTGGCCGAGTCAGATCTGAGATTCGGATCCGAATCCCACTGGAGAGGAAGAATGAAAAGGACATCATCAGATCGATATTTTTCAAACCCAATACCAAATATCAATATTCTCATACCCAGTACCTATCCAGAACCCCATCACAAATATTGAAACTTGTCAAACAACTTAAAACATCTTCCATATCATCTGACTAAATTTCCCTATACTCCATAAAACTACTGCAACCTCTTTATAATTTACCGTGTACCATTTCTAATAATTCATCAATAAAAGAAAACTTTATCATTTCTATGTGAAAATTATTAGTTATGTACTTACCATAAACTTAGCCAAATGTCTGAGATGAGACCAGAGGAAGGGGACCCACACCTGATGAGGCCAAAAGGGGCCAATGAGGATCATCGTGCACTTCGACCATTTAGCTTTCTGGAGAAATCTTGGGATCAAGGGAAGAGGAGGGTAGGCATGCAGGAGTCCCGGGGGGGCAATCGTGTACCAGAGCATCCCTACGGGAATCCACATGAAGGGGGGGGGATCAGAGCGAAGAAACTGCTGCATTTGTTGTTGTAAGGGGAGGTAAAGAGGTTGCAGCAGGGAATACCCCAATGGCAAATATCTCGCTTGCTACAGATTGACTGAGACACCACTTGTGAGACATCAGAACAGACCTGATGAGCCTGTCTGCTAACACGTTGGATTTTCCCAGTACATGTGATGCAAGTAGAAAGTGGTTTGAAGAGATTGCCCATTCCCAGACCAGAACCTCATGGCCTCTCTGCAGAGAGGGTAAGAATGGGTTCCTCCTTGCTTGTTGATGCACCAGAATACTGACATATACTACTGAGATGTAGCAATAGTCCCTGGAGGGAGAAAGTCCTGAAAGACTTGCTATGATAAAAAGAGAGCTCTCATCTCCAGGACGTTGATATGCAGAATGGTCCCTATTGGAGTCCATGTGCCTTGGACCATCTTCCCCTGGAAATGCCCACCCCACCCTAGATGGGAAGCATTCATGGTCACAGTGGCTGAAGGTAGAGGAAGAGTGAAAGGCCTGACAATAGTTAGATCTGTCTGAATCCACCACTGTAGATGAGATCTGCAAATGTTTGAGTCTGACAGGAGCAGATAGGGGCTGATGCTGTATAGACCATTGAACAGATAGCGTCAATTGGAGAATGCGCATATAGCACCTGGCTAGCAGAACCAAAAGTATAGCAGATTCCACAGCTCTTAGAATTAATCTGACTGGAGAAGATGGGAGATTCAGAATGGCTTGGACTTGAGATTTCAAAGTGTTGCTGCTATGTTGTGGCAAAGCAGTTATTTGAGAAGAAGTGTTCAGTTGTACTCCAATGAATTCCAAGGTCTGAACCGGCACTGGATGTAACTTGTTCAAATTTACAGTAATGCCTAGAAAGTGATACAGCTGGTAAAAGTAATGTCTGACTTGACAAAGCTGATGCTGAGTGGAGGCAGTCAGGAGCCAATCGTCCAAGTATGGGAATACCTGAAACCCTTGCAGTCAGAAAGGAGCTGCAACCACTGCCATACACTTGGCAAACACCTGGGGGCTGTGGTGAGACCAAAAGGCAGAGCTCAAAACTGGAAGGGACTGGCTACCAGGCAGAAGCGCAGATGACTTCTGGAGCACCTGTCTAGTTTTATGTGACAGTACGCATCCACGAAATCCACTGAGCACATCCAGTTGTCCTTCCTCAGCAATGGGAGGGTGGACTGAACTGTCACCATCCAGAACTTGGTCTTCTTCACATACAAGTTGAAACTACTTAAGTCCAGAATGGACCTTAGTTCCCCTGTTTTCTTTGGCAACAAAAAGAAATGGGAGTAAGTTCTGGACACTTTCTGATTGGTTGAAACCTCTTGGATGACTCTTTTCTGCAGCAATATAGCGATTTCAGTAGCTGCCAACTCCCTCTGACTGAGTGAAACATCGAGAAGTCTCCGGTACATTTGGAGGAGGAAGGGATACGGTAATATAGTAGCCTCTGGAAATAATGTCCTGCACCAAACATTTGCCGTGATCTGGGCCTAGGCGTTTGAGTGCAGCGAGAGATGACCCCCAACTGCCTCCAGAGTAGGGCAGTGCCTCAGGAGTGCTGAAAGGGTTTGTTGGGAAAGGATTGCCTAGAACCCTGGTTCTGCGGGCTCCCCTGCCTCTAGGGCGGAGTCTCCCATTATAGCCTCCAATACTGCCCCTGGAGGAGAACTCTCCCCTTTGGTCAAAAAAGAACCCTGTGATTTACAGAATCAAGTTTTCTTAGTCCTCCTTTGATTCCTGCAGTAGGTTTGTTGAGGGGTAGAAAACTTAATCTCCATGGCAGACAAGGTCTTACTTTCTTGCTCGCTGCGTGTCAGGGTGTCATTGACAGATGATCCAAACAGCGAAGAGCCACTGAAGGGGGCACTGAAAAAAGACAACGTAAAGGGCTCTGCAAAAATCATACAGCCTCATCCAAGCATGGCGATGCATTGCAATGCTGGTCCCAGCTGCTCTAGAAGACCCCGCCACTAAGTGGGAAATGAGTCTCATTGAGGAGTTAGTAACAGAAGTAACAGTGGTCAGCTTAGGGGAAATTTTGTCAAACTCCCCCTTAGGCATGCACTCTGCCAGAGAGTCAAAAAGTTCCTTGACCAAATCTCTCTGAAGGCGAGTAAAATGTGCCAGATAATTGAGTGCACTCAGTGAAAAGGTGGCTGAAGCAAAAGCACGCTTCCCGAATCTGTCCATCGCTCTGGACTCCCTGTTCGGCAGATGGACAGTCGAGCTTTGCTGGGCGAGCTCTTTCTTAGTAGTGGCTACCAGCACCAGCAACCAGCACCACAGCATCAACTGGGATGCCCTTACTCCAGAAAGCATGGTCCTCCAGGGGTGAAAGAATTTTATCTGGACGTTTAGGAACTGGTACTATGGTGTCAGGCTCCTTCTAGGTCCGAGGGGCTACAAGAGCATCCACAGGGTGGACTACCCAAGATGTAGATGGCCCAGTCCCAAAGGCCTCCAGGAATACAAATTCCTCTGAAGAGGGGCTTTTGGAAGACCAGCCACCTTTTAAATTCAAGATCTCTAGGATGTCTGTGAAGGAGACATCATCCGCTAGCGATTTGGGAGACCCCTCTCCCTCATCATAATCTGTATCCTCGGTGAGGGACACCATAGGGGAGTCCACATTCCCTCCTTCATGGGATCTCCTCGGTGGAATACTCAGGACAGAAGTTGGAAGAGGAAGGGGCCACCTCTGCTGGAGCAGACTGGAGGTCCTTCGAGACAGGCTGCCCCTAGACAGAAATGGTAGATCCAAGGCCCCAATCCAGAGCTGGCACATGGGGTGGAGCAGCAATCAAAGGGTCCGGCACTCTTCTGACAGAGAAAGCCTTTTCTAACACCTGGAATGCTGAAGGTCCTGGGGAGACACCACCGAGCTCCCTAGGATGCAAAGTTACAGAGGAAGATGGAGGCAACTCACCAGAACCCCGACTCCCAGACAGAACCGGGCATGCACTGTCAAGGGCCAAAGCTCCAAGGGGGAAGGACTGATCCGAGAATACTGGAGCCGAACCTCTCCCCTAGGGTCTGGGCATGACATCTCGGATCTGGGACACACTCTAATCCAAATACCTCGGAGCAGAAGCAGTTAAGGTAAAGGGTCAGAGTCGAGGAAGAAAAGGCCCTCTGATCCAACCAGAAATCCCTCCGAAGACTACTGTCCTGAGGCTCTGAAACAGAGAAAAAGGAACAGATGGGGCAGGTTTGGATCCACAAGGAAACAAAGCAGGAAGAACTCGCATCTGAATCTGGGCCTTGATTATAGATCTGACCATTCTGTCTATTTCAAGGTAAAGGCTCTGTGAGGATCTAGAGGAAGCCACCGAAGACAGGCGAGAGTGTCTGTAGGATCTTAGCTGGCATTGTGGGAGAAACTGAAGTAATGGATCTCCATGGAGACCTGGAGGAAGACTGTGGATCCGGAGCCTACAGTTCCTAAAGTGGACTACTCAGATCCAGAGGTTCAGGATCCAGAGACATGGCAGAAGTGGAGGTCTCTCTTGGAGCCATTAAGATGACTGGGTCAGATGGAGTCGACACAGGTCTCGGTGCTGATGTAGTCGGATCCGAAATTTTTGGAGCCTTGCCAGGAGGCTCTGAAGATGTCCTTGACTCCTTAAGGTAACCTTTCTTCACATCGGAGCTGCGCAAAGGCTTGGAGGTGGGGTTTTGCCCCTGGAAATGAAGAAGAAGTGGGCAAAAGACCCTTCAATACCAGTCTATTTCTTCTTTCTTATATAGCTCTAGGGTTAAACTCCTCACAAATGGTGCAAGGGGTGTCACTACAGACTTTTTTTTTTTTAAAGAAAGAATGGTCGAAGCCTGAAAAAAGGAGGAGGAGAGGGAGAAAGGGAACAAGAAACATTTAACGCACCTCAAAAACTAGAAAAGGGGAGGAGACAAAAACTACACTACTACTGCAATAAAATAAGAAAAAAAGAGCAAAAAACACAAAGATCTATGTAAAAAGAACTTGAGACTTACCTGAGCCTGGAATTACATCTGGGCACACTGGCGGCAAACAAGATCTGGAGAGGTTGGGCCAGATGCAGCAGGTTGTGGATAGGGAAGGAGTTTCAGCCTGGAAGCTGAAGTCTGTGGGAGGTTGCCGCGCTGGATCAGAGGATTGGATGTGAGACCCATACGCGAAGCAGAATGAAGAGGTCAACATTGGATTGTGCTGTTGTTATCCTTCTTCATACAGGTGGCCACACTCCAGCAACCCCAGCCAGTAAAAATTCACTGCCATATTTTCCTCACTGTCCAAAATTCCGGAAAAGGCTGTACCCCTTCCAAATTTTAAAACATCTATGCAACAACCTGCTATCCCCCAACCAAGATGGTTTCAGACTCAACAATAACAATGAGCCTACCCTTCACCAACAACATGTTGGAGCCATCTTCCCTGACCTGGTGAAGTTTTTTTTTAACACAGCAGATGTCCACACTATTCTTATTCAGTGCCTCTCCAACTTCAACCTGTGTCTCCCAGTTTTAACATAACTCATTAGCTAATCAACTAACAAAAAGCAATCAGATGGGGCAATAGCTTATCATCACCTCAAATGATTCAATGAGGTGGCCCCTAAGGGTCAAAGTCCATGGACCTCTACTGTTTAGAATCTTTTGTAATGCCTTGCTACAAGTGCTAGGTGGCAGAAAAAAAACACTCAATATCCTGATGAATCTATTAATTTAATAAAGTAGCAAAAAGCATGCTAACAACTAAGCTAACATGGAAAAGGAGAAAGGCGATTCTGCCAATAGGTATGACTGCAATTAAATGTACAGAGAATAGGCAAGAGGCAGTTGGAATTTACTGGAAGAAGCTGACAGAGTAACCAAGGTATTGGGAACAAATAATTAGAGAGGAAAGGTAAAATAATGGGAGGAGGCCAAGAAGGCATTTGGAATGCAGGCTAGAGATTGCCTTCACTGTCGGGGTGTGGTTGTGGAGAGGGAAAGGGAAATCCTTAGAGGGAGACCTGGACTGGTTGAGTTTTTGGTTGGATAGAACATAGGCTGCTGTTGGAGAAGGGATGATTGGTGTGGCATATAGAGTGTTGCACACTGACTGTAGGAGACAGTCAGAGGAGGTCGGAGAGGATTGGTAAGACAGACTGGATGGATGGTTCACAAGGATACGGTGGGAAGACATGTGTACGGCTCCTGGCTGTGGAGCAAGTCTAGATAATTTGGGATTTTTTCCTGTAAGTGTTTGCATGGGTACATTTGTGATCCAAGCAGACTTCAAGGAATTTTTCCTTCGGTGGATGGCAGGTGTTGGAGGTATGGTGGGGAGGAGAGATGCGCCCGGGAGCATGTGTTCTCACAGTGTAGTGTAGTGAGTCGACAAATTTTGAAAGTTCCCTGCAGAGTACTCTTTTAAGCAAATGAGTGTAACTAGGGAGGTGATTTTTTGAGCTGGAATACAGGATCTAAATTGCCTAGACATAGTAAAACCTTGTTAAGTTTAATTATGGGGGCTGCCAAGAAGTCAACTGCTGAAAAATGGGTACCAAAGTCTGGGCCAACCACATTTGAATAAGTGAATACAGGAACAGGAATGGAAGAACATAGGGTGGGATCTTTGGAGAGAGGTGTGAGTAGATTACATATAAAGAGATGGAAGTTGTGGGAATGGTACATGCAGAGAGGTGTCTTGGAAGAGGAATGAAGTTTAAGAGAGGGTAGAAACTGAACAATTTATGTGACGTTGGTTTGATTATATTGTATGGAGTAATATATGTGATGTATGGTGTTTAGTTGTGAGCTTGTTAATATGGTTTGGTTACTTTTATATGAATGTAAGTTTGCCTGTGTCATGAGTAATAATTCAATAAACATGATTTTTTCAGCTCTATATAAAATTAATTTCAAATTGCTTCTAACAATACATGTCAATATTTATCCCTATTCAAGCTCAAGCTCAAACTCAATTCAACACACAAAACACAAAAAAACAAAACAAAACAAGTGTAATGCTATTTTAGCCTGGCCAAAAACAATGAGGTATTTATGACAGTCTTATCATTCCTAATAAATACTGACTGGCCACTGACGTCATACTCTCATTTGAGTTAACTGCTGTCATAAGTGAGTAGAGCTTAAAATTTAACTTCTATATCAACAAGGCTATGAAAATAGACTAACTGCAAACTTGGCTCCCTATACTGGGCAAAGTAGTAGTTATGTACTCACCATAACGTTCCGTGTTTGTTGTCCTTGATCTCGCCTTCCTTTTTGCTGTTTGGGTTCGGAGCTGACCCTCGGCTCTGACTTGGCTGTATACTATAGCTCGAGAGCTTTTACTGGCTCAAGGCTAGCCCCTATCCCAGCATGCCGAGTGGTAGTTACCCAGATCTCGTTTGTGATAATCCAGTACTAGACCATACAATTAGAAAAGAAGTATACTCTATTTTACATATCAGAGGACACCTACATATAAATGTGTAACCCATCCGTAAGAGTATGAAGGGGAGACTAGGACTAACCAAAAGGTATGGTAAAAACCCAGCCAGTATAACCAATAAAAATAAGGGATTCTTCTCGATACTCCGCGAAAGGGGAATGAGGGTGGGATGCAAGAAGGAAGGCAAAATCAAGGACAACAAACATGGAACATTATGGTGAGTACATAACTTCTTTATGTTATGTTGTCTATATCTCACCTATGTTCTTGTTGTTTGGGACAGCGTCCCCAGCAGCTGATTCTTGAGTGGCTCACTGGAAAAATCTCTTCAGGACCGTGGAACCAAAGGATGCCCTGTTCCGGGAGGCCACATCTACTTTGTAATAAGTGATAAAGGTATGAGGATTAGCCCATGTAGCTGCCACACAGATTGAATCCAAAGGCAGTCTGGCTTGAAAAGCAATAGAGGTAGCCAAGGCCCTTGTTGAGTGTCCTTTAATTTTCCCTGGAAGTTTTTGTTTACGCAAATCGTAGACATGTTTTATAGTGTCTGAATGTCACTTAGACAAAGTCACCTTTGAGACTGCACAACCTTTTTTTATTGTCCGCAAAGGACATGAACAATTGCTCAGAGTTTCTACAGTCCTTGCTCCTGTGTAAATAGAAACGTAACTGTCTATGAACGTCAAACTGATGAAGCTTATACCCTGCATTGTTGCCATGACTGGGGAAGAAAACAGGAAGCTCTACGGATTGATTCAAATTGTAGTCAGAACATACCTTGGGTAAGAAAGAGGGGTTGGTTCTGAGAGAAACCCAATCTTTATGGAAAATTAAGTATGGGGGAAAATTGATGAGGCTTGTAATTCTGAAACCCTTCTAGCTGAGGTAATCGCAACCAAGAAAAGGGTCTTCCAAGTCAGAAATTTGAGCGGACAAGAAGCAGATGGTTCAAAGTGGGGGAAGAATCAGAGCGTCTAAAACTAAATTTAGATACCGGAGGGAGAGGTTCTCTTAGTGGAGGTCTTAATAGGGTAGTACCTCTTAGGAATGCCTTACATAGCCTATGGGACATGATATTGGACCCCATTTCTCCCACATGGAAATCAGAAATGCCAGCTAACTGAACCCAGATAGTAGCTGCAGCTGCTCTTCACTCAAAAGTTTCAGCAAGAAATTTGAGAATCTTTGAAATGGGTGCAGTAAAGGGATCAACCTGATTTTTGCCTGCCCAGCAAGAGAACCTCTTCCATTTACTAACATAACGTTTCCTAGTATTGGACTTATGGGAGGAAATCAAAATGTGTTTAACTGCCGGAAAAACATCGGGAAGCCTGACTAAGACCAGAGGTAGAGAAACCAAGCTGTGAGCTTGAGAGTTTGAATGGAAGGATGGAGAGCCCCCGACTGATGCATCAAAAGATCTGGCACTGGGTCCAGGATCCAAGGCCCCCCCCTGCAGGTGAGGCCAAAGGAATGGGAACCATATCTGATGAAGCCAGTAAGGGGCAATGAGGATTAACTTGCAACCCAACGACTGTGCTTTCTGAAGAACCCTGGGGATCAGGGAAAGGGTGGAAAGGCGTAAAACAGTCTCAAGGGCCAATCGTGAACAAGTGCGTCCCTGGGTGACTGTCCCAGTGGTGGGACTAGGGCAAAGTAGCTGCTGCATTTGTTATTGACGGGGGTGGCAAACAGATTGCAGAATTTGCGAAAAATCAAGTCTGCAACTTCCTGCTTCAGGGACCACTCATGAGGCATCAGGATAGCCCAGCTGAGCTTGTCCACTATCACGCTGGATTGTCCCGGGATGTGCGTTGCAACCAGAAAGCGTTGGGAAGACATCACCCATTGCCAAACTCAAAGCCTCTCGACACAAGGGGTATGACCTGGTTCCACCCTGTTTATTGATGTACCACACTACCGACATATTGTCCATCTGAATTGCTATAGTCCCTGTAGGTAGAGAGTCCTGAAGTGCTTGCAATGCCAGAGGCACCGCTCTCATCTCCAGCACATTGATGTGCAAGTGGTACTCGTGTTCCTGCCATGTCCCTTGAACGGTCCGTCCCAGATAATGCCCCCCCCCCCCCACCCAACCTGGGAAGCATCCATGGTCACTGTAGCTACAGGTTGGGGGGGTAGAAACGGCCTGCCTATTGTTACCATAGTGGAGTGAAGCCACCACTCTAGATCCTTTTTGCAGGATTCCGTGATCAGAATCTGATGTGACATGGGTAAATCCTGGAATGACCATTGTGCAAAGAGGAGTCACTGCAGAATTTTCATGTGGAAGCGAGCCATAGGGACCAGAGTGATTGCCACTACCCTAGAACCCAGGAACTTGAAGACAAATCATGCCTGAATTCTCTTATTTTTTGTCAACAGCATTGCAACTTGGCGATGGATCACTAATACTCTTTCTTGAGGTAGCTTTACTATCATGGCCCTTGTGTCTAAATCTGCCCCCTATGAATATAATATATTGACAAGGCAACAAGGCAGACGTTTTGTAGCTTATGGTGATCCCCAGTTGAGAACAAGAGTGAATTGTGGATTCCCTTGCCTTGATTAGCTGATGCTCGGTGGTGGCAGTAAGGAGCCAGTCGTCTAGATATGGAAACACCCGGAATCTTAGATGCTTCAGGTGAGATGTAACTACTGCCATGCATTTGGTGAACACCCTGGGGGGCTGTGGTGAGACCAAAGGGCAGCGCTCTGAATTGATAGTGACTGGCTCCCAGCCGGAAGCGTAGATATCTCCTTGACCGTCTGTCCATTTTTATGTGGTATTACACATTCTGGAGATCGATAGAGCACATCCAATTGTCCTGTCCCAGAAAGGAAAGAGTGGACTGCAGTGTTACCATCCGGAACTTTGTTTTCTTGACTGATTTGTTCAGCCTGCTGAGATCCAATATGGGTCTCCAGTCCTCTGTTTTCTTTGGAACTAAAAAGAACCTTGAGTAAGTTCCGGATCTGATTTGGTCTGCGGGGACTTCCTGGATGACTCTTTTTCTTAGCAACCTTTGAACCTCTAGCGTCGGTTCCCAAAATCCCTCGATAGAAGGGGGTATCGAGGAGATCGGAGCGGTAGTCAGAACCGAAAGACCGGAGGAGGTCGGTTCAAGCACTACAACTTCCATACACTCTGGCTCTGAGCTCAGAGGAGTTGGAGGAGGAATCGGAGACAGGTGTTGCTCGGGCTTTCAGCACCATTTCCATCTGGGATGGGCCTGAAAGTATTTTAGATAATGCTGGTGTCCTAAGAAGCCTCTTCACCACCCTCTCCACATCATCATCTGAGAGGCTCCTGGATGACTGAGAGGAATGGGTTGAAGACTGGTGACTGCCTGCCACAGATTGTAATAAAGGACACTGTGGAGCAGACCGCACCAGTTCCAAGGCAGGAGACCTAGATCGCTTACGAGACCTTACTGGCTCTGAAACAAGAGATGGAGCCATAGGTGAAAGTGTCTTGTTGGAACCAACAGTTGGGTCCGACTTAGCTTGTAACTTGCCCTTCTCTTTAGACAGATCCAAAATCGGAGACGAAGAGGATGAAGTCTTGGGGTTTTCCAGTTTTTTTGCTGGTGGAGACTACTCTATAGCAGCAAAGAGGACCTTCAGTAACCCTCTTAAGATTAATTTGTTTTCTTTCTTTCTTGCAGGACTCGTGAACTAAATGCATGGCAAATACAACATGAATCCTGCAGGTGAACAGGCCCTAAACAATACACGCAACTCGTGTGCCCGTCCATAAGGGACATCTTTTGACAGCACGAATCGCACTTTTTGAAACCCGAAGGTTCCGATTCCTTGGCTGCATCTTTCGACATAATGTCAAACATCACTATCTAAAGCTAGACAAAGAAAAACACACTACTAACAAGATAATTAGCCAATACAGACAAAAATTTTTTATACAGACAGGAAAGAAGAGAAGGGGGAGAGCCTGTAAGTTAAACGGTGAACTCCCCACCTAAGCAGAGCCACTAACTTAAACGGCAACTCCTTAAAACTTAAAGAAAGGCAAGAAAAGCGAAGAACCCTCTAAGTTAAACAGGTTTAAAAGAGGGGAAAGGACCAGAGAGAAAAACGGTTAGTCCACAACAAAAGCAAGTCACTCGGACGGGAAAGGTAGAAATACGAAGGACAACTACTGTTAACAAGTTAAATAAGATAAGCAAGACATTTTTCTTCAAAAATTATAATAGGGAGAAAAACACTTAGCCTGAGCCAGTATCCGCAATCTTGACGCTGCAAGCAGCAAACGAGATCTGGCTAACTACTGCTAGCCATGCTGGGATAGGGGCTAGCCTCGAGCCAGTAGAAGCTCTTGAGCTACAGTATACGGCCGAGTCAGAGCCCAGAGTCGGCTCCAAACCCAAACAGCAAGAATGAAGGCAAGATATGGACAACATAACATCAAATTATTTACCCCACAACCTAAGCTAAACACTGTCTTCTACTCACACTCTTCTATTGCTCCTTACTATTTAACAGTCTCTCTTTGGCTCCCTCATAGTTAAGCTAGAGCAAGCATACTTCTGGTTCAGCATCTGACTTTTTGCACAACACATTAAAATTCATCAAATGGTTCTAATTTTAAACCAAAATCACATTCTCTAGACTGCCCATTCGCTGCTACATCACCAAAACCTCTCATTCAGTGGTATACCCAATCATCCTCCAAGAGTCACTAGCAAGCTACTAACTGGCCATATACTCCCCCTGGAATAGGTATGGTAATATAGTTCTCCAACAGTCTTGACAGTCACTGAACAGATACATTTCCACATTGAGACAATACTACTCAACTGTTCACTAAACACAGCTCAGGCACTCTTGCTCTCTCCTACCACTGGAAGTTCAGCTAGGATCTATATCAAATCTTTGATGCAACATACATTGACTGATGTACTGAAGCACAACACACTGAAAGCAATGAATTTCACTGACTCCATCAAAACCCTTTAAATGAAGGAAAATTGAACAAAACAGTATTTTTGTTTTGGAAGCTTGGGGGGTGGGGTTGTGGGGCACCCCTCCCCCCAGTACTTTACCTATATCAACTCCAAGGCTGCACAAAAGTACAGAAAAAGGAGAAATTTCTTATGGCACCATATAACATCTAGATCACTGTCAAAAGTCTCCATAAACTACATAGGAACTGTGGATGAGTTACTTCCATTAGGTGCTTGTACAGACAGTTTCAACTTCCTCCAGATTTAAAACGTAAAAGTAAACCGCCTGTCAGGCAGTTAATACAAAAGAGTAAAGCTACGAGTTGTTCTAGAGCTGCTTCCTGTGGTGCAGAGTTTGATTCCCACAGCCCTCACTCACCTGTTGTGTGATATTGAGCAAGTCTCTTAACCAGACAATTCTTTGCGGAGACTGGGATACTGGGCTAGGTTCCTCAATGACCTCTTGGACTACACATATATTAACCACCTATGAACCTACGACTGTAGATGCAGTCATTAATACTTTTATAGCTGTACACTCCATATACTATGTCCTCTCTGCTTATATCTAGTCCCCTGAAACACACACTAATTATCCTCACTATTTCTTCCTTTTATCTTTCTGATTATATATTTATCAGCAGATGTACCTGCTTCTTAACAGCACTGATTGCACTGGGAGGGCTTTACTATTCTAATCTCCCCACTTAATTTCTTTTAATTCATATTTCTCCCTTTCTAACTCCTGCGTTTCATTATAAAACCTGCATGTTAAGATGCACTGCTGGCATAGAAGGGGATAAAGCCCTAATTAGTAGACATGCAGTCTGGCTTGGAGACAAGCATGCGAGTCTGGTAGCCTGCAGGGGACCCAGACAGACTGTACACTTGAGGCCAGGACTGGTGAGGTGGTTACTTTAGGGAGGGAGCTACCCTGTAGCAGTGAGACTGAAGGTGAGCCACACCTGCTTGTGGGTACTTATGTTCCCTTGGACAGAGTGACTGCAAGGGCAGAGGTGAGTAGTAGTACCCAAGCTGACAGTGAGGCACCACTGTCAGAGAATACCAGACTTCCTGTGGAAGGGGAGCTGGGAAGGGTTACAAAGAGAGAGTTGAGACAGGCTCAGCTCTCAGACCCTACATTACAAGGCCTGAGGGAGGTAGCTAGTGAGGCACCAGATTCTCAAGGGAAGGGGGAATCTGTATACTGGTACAAAAGGTTACTGTATAGAGAGTGGACCCCGAGTGAGGGATAGAGGTTGAGAGAATACAGCAGTTGGTAGTGCCCATAGACTACTGTCTGGCACTTCTAGCCATAGCCCATGACATTCCCTTTGCAGGTCATATGGGCATAAAGCATACAAAGAGACGTGTTATGCAGAACTTTTATTGGCCTGGGATTTCCAGAGATGTAACAGGGCACTGCAGGACCTGTGAGCAGTGCCAAAAAGTAGGCAAGGCAGGAGACAAGGTCAAAGCTCCTTTGATACCGCTGCCTGTGATTGAGGAGCCACTTCAGAGGGCAGCTATGGATATTGTGGGGCCTCTGAGTACCCCAAGATCCACAGAGAAGAAGCATACCCTAGAGGTAGTAGATTGTGCGACCAGATACCCCGAAGTGTTGGCTCTGTACTCCATTGAGGCAGAAAAGGTGGCAAATGCTTCATTAGAGATTTTCAGCAGGGTAGGTTTCCCAAAAGAAATACTGACAGAGGTGTCAATTTATTGTTAGACCTGATAGCTTGTCTGTGAGAGTGCTGTGGGGTGAAGCACCTGAAAACCACCCCCTACTATCATCAGAACAATGTTTTTGTTGAGAGGTTAAACTCTACACTGAAGACCATGCTATGGGCATTTGCAGACCAGTTTAAGAGGGAGTGGGACAAATATTTGTCCCATCTGTTTGCTTACAGAGAGGTGCCCCAGAAATCCACAGTTTTTTCACCTTTCGAGTTGCTGTATGGGCATAGGGTGAGGGGACCTCTAGATTTGATTTGAGATGAGTGGGAGGGTGAGTGTGAATCCCACAAGGAGTCTGTTGTGGCATATGTCATAAACCTCAGGACAAGGCTCAGAGAACATGGGCTTGGCCCAGGAGAACCTGGCAGAAGTCCAAGAGCAGAAAAAGGTCTGGTATGACAGGAATGCTCAAGCTAGAGAGTATGCAATAGGGCAGCAGGTAATGGTTCTCATTACTGTCAGACACAACAAGCTGCAGGCAGCTTGAGAGGGACCCTTGAAAGTGGTAAGGAAGGTCAGTAATGTTAACTACATGGTAGAACTGCTAGGTAAGAGGCAGGGGCACAAATTGTACCATGTTAACATGATGAAACTTACCATGATAGGGAGGCCCTGGTGCTGAGTATTTGCAGTGGATGGCAGGAGAAGTCTGAGGGGGATCTGGTGACTGATGATCTCAGTGAAGCTCGGACTGACACCTCAGTGGAAGGGGTGGCAATATCCCAGCAGCTATCTCCGACCCAGGTTTGAGAAATCCGGGAAGTGTTACAGGAGTTTGGGGACATGTTCACTGGGAAACCAGGGAGCACCCACCTGGTGCATCACCATGTGGAAACAGGACACAAAAGGACTATTTAAGCAGGCCCCTTATAGGGTGCCTGAGAGGATCAAACAGACTCTGAGGGAGGAAATACAGGAAATGTTGGAACTAGGGGTAATCCAGGAGTCCAGCTGTCCCTGGGCCTCCCCAGTGGTGCTGGTATCAAAGAAGGATGGCAGCACCAGGTTCTGTGTGGACTACAGGAAATTAAATAGTCACACAGAGTCAGATGCTTACCCCATGCCTAGGACAGATGAAGCCCAAGAGCAGCTGGGTGGGGCTAAGTATCGTACCACTACTGATCTTACTAAGGGTTACTGGCAGGTGCCCTTGACTCTCAGCGCTAGAGAGAGGTCAGCCTTTGTGACTCCTTTCGGTTTGTATGAGCTCACGAAGATGCCCTTTGGGATGAAAAATGCCCTGGTGACTTTTCAGAGGCTGGTAGATTGTATCCTAACAGGAAAAGGAGATTTTGCCCTTGCTTGCCTGGATGATATTGCCATCTACAGCCATTCCTGGCAAGAGCACCTTAGCTACCCCTGCTCACAGATCTGACAAGGAAAAACAAGCCTGATAAGGTAGTGTGGACCAAAGGATGTGAGCAGGCATTCCAGAAGCTTTAAGGAGATTTGGGAAGACCCACTGTGTTAACCAGTCCAGATTACAGCAAAGAATTTGTGCAGGTGGATGCTTCAAACCATGGGGTGGGGGCTGTACTTAGCTAGGTTTCCTAAGAAGAGGAAGAGCACCCAGTAGTACATCTCAGTTGTAGGCTCCAACCCAGGGAGGAATGCTATGCAGCTGTAGAAAAGGAATGTCTAGCAATAGTGTGGGCAATGCAGAAACTTCAACCTTATCTGTATGGAAGGAAATTCACTGTAGTTACAGACCACAATCCTTTAACATGGCTACATCGAGCCAGCCAGCAAAATGCCAAGTTAATAAAGTGGAGCCTAGGCTTGCAGGTATATGACATGACAATGCAGCACCGCAGTGGGGTTAGCAATGCCAATGCTACTGGGCTCTCAAAACAGGGAATGGGGTAGTGCATTCCCAGATAGGTTCACCGTCACAAGCAGTGTTTCTCAAGGGTCACTGGAAGAACTAGCTTGAGTTTTCGGGGGGGGGGGGTATCACAAAAGGAAATATTGTCAGCCTAGCTATTGGGAATTTTGCAAATAATTATGTAATTTGTGAACTTTAATATGATTTATATAGAAGTGTGACAAATGGAGATATTGCCAACACAGCTGTCTGGAATTTTGTAAATGATTATATGTCAGTTGTGAATGTCAACATGATTCATATGCTTGCTTGTGTTACAAATGTATTAGAACAGTATGTCATATTGTATAGACATGTACTGAAGAGATATTTTTTATTACACTATTGTAACTGTTTAACAGGGAGGACTGAAACAAAGGAGATTAACTTGCAAAACTTCAGAAGAATGGCTGAGGTTAAGTTACATTATAGCTGGGCGATAAACTATATTATCTTTCAGTTTTAGTGCAGTAACAGACGCAATGTCTAGAACTAGAAATTTTATGTATTATCTTTACATGTGGAGCAATGTAAATTATTTTACAACTTCCACCATTTGCCTTAGATGTAAGAGAAGTCCTTGTTTATGTGTTTTCACAGGGAGATGCTAAATGTTGGTAGTTTCTAGCAATGGGGGTTTTCACCTGGGATAGTCAGATGACAAAAGTGATGTCATCCTGCAAGTATCCCATCAGCAATACTTAAGATATTAATTTAAGAACTCTCCGAGAGAGATACTGGGCATTTTGTAATTTGGCTTTGACCTAGCAGCATCAGCTGGGAAAACCGACTCACCACATCTGTGTTGCCTGGCTCTGTAAGTAAGTTAACTAGGGTACAGTAATGTCTTTTAGACTTAGGACAACAGTAAAGATTAGTTTAGTTGTTTTCTTTATTTGAGACTGTCCTGCAATGTTGTTTTAAATATTTCCTGTGATTTTGAACTCTGAAATAACTGATTGTTTACTGAATATTTTCTTGTTCTTCTATTATTTATTATTTAATATATTTAAACCTTTCAATTGTGGCTGGTCTGTCTACAGATATTCTTAGAGTACTTGCATATCTACTTGGTGACACTGTGTAGGCCACTCCTAGTAGCCTTGCTCTTGGTCAAACTACCATTTGGATTAATAGCAACTTTACACAGTAAGATTGGACACCCTATGCTAAGGGCCTTAAAGTAGCTGATAAGGAGTGGCTGGTGGCAGTCCACACTACCTTACAGTCTGGGCAAAAGGGGGCATAGCTAGTAAACTTGGGCCAGCCTTTCCCAGGTGTGTGCGTGTTTGCGTATAAATCAAATCTCAACCAGTGTGTGTGTCAGCTACTTGGACAGGGGCATGAAGCACTGGTTGGACAGAGAGGGTTGCTTGAGGTCTTGGCCTGGCCACTCAGCTGAGATCTCAACTTCATAGCTGTGCCAGTGGGAGTCTTATTGAGGATTTGGAGAAAGGGGACTGACTGTGGTCTCTACATGCTCTTAAGGAAAAGTGAAGTTTACTGTGTGTGTATTTGTCATCTTCCCAGTGTGTACGCCCCTCAATGTTGCCAGTGGTGAGGATTGAGACTCCTTGATTACTGGGCCAGTGCTGGGGCATGACAGTCCTATTCAGAGGTGAATGTCGATTCACCCTCCTCTTTAGAACCTATACAAAAAAATTGGAGGACCTCTATGTGTAAGGACCTCCTCAGAATGGAGACCCTCCGGGTCTGGGTCAAACCAGGGTGCTATCAAAGCTAGGTAAACTACCAATGGGAATATTAAGGAGCAGGCCACAGAAGATGCCTATCATCACCAATAATGGTGTGCTAAGCAAAACATCAATTAATAAGTAAAAGCTACATATTTCTTCCCACGCTTTTCATCCAGTTTCCTTAAGAATTATTCTCTTAATCCATTATAATTAACTGTGCATTGTTTAACCATTTTGAGATCTTTCTTTCACCACGAAAATATCCACGGTCCAAAAATATGATATCCCCATAAAATTATCAAAAGAAAAGTCACAAAATGCAGAAAAAAATATATACCACACCCTTCTATCTTTCTCTGTCATCAATTTTAAATGTTCATAGGTAGGTACTAGGCTATTGGCCCTAAGTCCTATATAAGCCTAGCCAAACTGTACCCTGGCTTTTGCCACCCAAGAAAATTATTTTCCTGTGCCCCTGTCAAGCAGAGCCACAGAAGTGATCACCTGGGTGAATTTCCTATCTCCCATCCAATCATCAAGATTTTTCTTGAAGAGTGCTAATGAGGAGCTTTGTTTGATATAGATAGGTAGTTTGTTCCAGAGTATGGGACGTTTCTGGGACAGGAATCTATCCCTCCAGCATGTTCTGTTTATTGTGGTGACAAGGTTTAGGTCCCTAGAGTGTGTAGCTCGGAGGGATTGGGATTTCTTTAAGTGGAGCATGTACAACAGCTCTGGGTTTGATATAGCTTTGTAAGTTAGGCAGAGATCGCCTGTGAGTAGGCGATATGCGACAGAGTAAAGCTGGAGTTTTTTGAGACTGTCTGCGTACGGCATCTGGTTGAGGCTGGTAATCCTCTTTGTGAGGTATTTCTGTGGCCTTTCCAGTTGTTGTAGATGTCTTGTGAGGTACATAAAAGGAGCATTGTACTCTACAATGGGTCTAATGAGTGATGAGTAGAGGGGAACAATGACCTCTTTTTTCCTGGATGAGAAACCTTTTGTGATGAGGTGTGCCACGTAGAAGGATTTCCTGACTACTATGGTGATGTGATTATCAAAGGAGAGACTACTGTCTACCTGTGTCCCAAGGTCTCTTATCACACTTTCGGTGTTAGTAGACTATCGCCTATGTGGTAGGTCATGGGTACAGAGTTTTTACCAAAAGGGATGACAATGCACTGTTTGGCATTGAGCTTGAGGCCATGGCTTTGACACCATCATGTTAGTATTTTTTCTTAATATTTTTTAATTTCTTCATTTACATATTCTTCCTTTTCTTATTTTCATCACCTCCCAGAACTTTTTGTACTTACATCTAAACATTCTCACTATTAATTTCTCATTACCTTCCTTTACCCAATTTAATACTCTACACTAATTTAAATAAGCAGAATAAACCACTGGATTTAGCAACCCCAATTCCCTTTTATCTTCACTCATATACAACACACCTCTTTTCACTGGATTTAATTTGAACCTCATATGAAAAACACCAACTGCATAAGTTCCTTTTCATATTTATTGGGATCATATAAAAATTTGATGTAAATGCTATTTTTCCCATTAATACAGAATTCACAAGATAAACCTTTTTCCTGAATGCTAATCTATATGTCCTCCACAGAAGACATATTTCTTTAATTTCTTTTATCAAATCCTCCCATCGCATCGTAATTGAATATTTTCCCAAATTTTATCGCTAGCAATGACACCACCTATTGAAAAATACACACTGCCAGTTTTGACCACATCGCCCAAACCATTATTTGTATCTTTATTCAAGGTCATTCGCATTTCCTTTAAACATCCACTCAGACAAACCAAATTTTAACTGTATTCATATTTTGTTCTTAGCAACCACCACTATATCATCTATGTATATCAAAACTACTGGAATCACCACCTCCTTTTGAAAAACATGTCTAACATCTTTCATTTTACAAGCTACTTCACCCATTATTGCATTCACAACCACTGCAGACAATGGGACATCCTTGTCTTATATCACACTTCATGAATATTTCTTTATTCAGTCACCCATTCACTAACATTCTCACTTTATTATTTTGATATGCTGACATACACACACTCATAATTCTATTGCCACAGTTCCATACTTCTCCATGACATCCAACAAAGTATGTCATACTGTATCAAATGCCTTGCTAATATCACCTATCATAAGTTTCACATCCTCCCTTTTACTTATATAATCTACAATTTCTCTGACAAACAATAACAATTCTTGACAGCCCTTCTCTTTTATACCATATACACTTTTTTCCATAACATCCCTCATCCTTCCTTTCATTCTCCTCTGTATTATTCTCATAAAAATGTATAAACTGTGTTATTTGCTGCGATGGGTCTCTGATTTTTTATTTCATTCTTCTCATCTTTCTTCCATATAAATTTTAAAATGCAACTATACAACAGTTCATGAACAAACTCTTCTCTGAACCATTCATTCAGTACATTTACAAAATACTCTCTCTGCCAATCCATTAATTTCTTATACATTCCATACCCTCTACCATCTGGGCCAGATAATGAATCAACACTTTCTATGTACTTCAACCACATCACTAATAGTAATTTCTTTTTCAAATTCTTCCTTAACTCGTTCCAATACTTTTTTTTTTTTTACTTTCCATTGTCTCTTATTTTCCGCATGCTGTATACTCAATTTGCTTGTGTTCTTTTTACCTCTCCTTTTACATTTTTCATTTCCCTCGCTATATCAAGATCCTCCTTTGCTATTTTACCCAAATATGCATATACCTCCCCCCTTCTCCTCTGTAAATAACATCTCAGCCTAAAAATTAATGCCTTCACTTTTGCTGATTTATTGTATTTATATATATATTTTTCCATGTCATAATACTCTCGTGTATTATTCTCTAAATACTGTTATACATTCTATACATTTCCCATACTTCATTTTCTCTTTCTTTCTTGCATTACACTGCCATTGGAACAAAAATACGTTTTACAGAGTCATAGATTTTTACTAGGTTAATGAAACAGGGGGCCTTTCTACGCCTAGCCAAGATTCCAGGAAAGAATAATGATGTCATTCATCCAAATAGGACATTGAGGGCCAGGCATTTAAATACTACCTCTTTCCATAAGGGGCATTGGTGCCAGGCCTGGTATAGATTTCTTATTCCTCATCCACTGGTCTAGGTGTACTTAAACTGGCTAATAGTCAAACTGAACTTCACATGGCTGGGAAGCCTGTTCCATAGGAGATGCAATCTCTAGGACACATCTGTCTCTCCAGAAAGTTCTGTTTAAGTCACAGACCAAATTCATGTCCTTAAACCTTGTATTTCTGGTATTGTTTGACTTATAAACATGCAGGATATTCAAAACTATGGGATTTGCAGATGCCTTGTAAGCCAAGAATAGATCTCCTCTCAGCAATCTATAGGAGACTGAGTAGAGGGAAAGGGCTTTAAGGCAGTCTGCATAAGGCAGGTTTGTTATGCACTGTATTCTTTTTGTAAGGAACCTCTGAGGTCACTCTAGTTGCTGCATATCCCTGGGCAGGTACATACTGAAGGGAGCACTGTACTCTATGATTGGTCTGATAAGGGTGGAGTACAGTGGGACATCAATCTCTCTGGACCTGGATGCTATGTCCTTACTTATAATTTGTGCAATATAAAAGGATTTTGCCACCACTATGGCCACGTGGTGGTTGAAGGTAAGGCTACTGTCTATGTGCTTACCGAGATCCCTCTTAGGGGTGTATTATCAACATGGTAATTAGATGGGATGGTTGACTTCCCAGAGGGTACAATTATGCATTTCTTAGCACTGAGGATAAAACTATGGCTTTGACACCATTTGTTAGTCAGAGATAGGACTTCTTGAAGAATGCTAGTGTTTGCAGGGTAGTCGATAATAACCCCCAGCTTGCAATCATCTTCAAACTTAGTCAGCCATAAACCTTCCACATTTGATTCCATTTCAGGGAAATAGATGCAAAAAAGAAGCAGGCCCAGTACTGATCCCTGGGGGGCAGGGGCCTTTTAGTATGTAGGGCTTTGTTCCTCCTATGCTTACCAAAGATTTTTTTTCTTTTATTGTATAATAGTTTGATACTGCGATTCTACCAGGGTGGCATGTCTTTTGAATTTGTCTTAAGTCATAATATGAGTGGGCACAGCTCGCTCTTTACAGCTATCAATATAGCTGTACAATCCATCATTCACACCAGTTTGTATAGAAGTCCTTCATGGTTATATGATCCTTCCATAACTGCAGTACTTCCCACCTTCCAATTTCATCCAGGAAGTTCTCATTTATTCTTTTTATTCCCATTTCTACTTTAATATACTCCTTTTCTTCCATCATCTCCATCCATATTGCTAAATGATCTGAAAAACCAGTCACAACTGTATCACCATCTGCTATCCCAAGCCTTCTGATAATACAAAATAATCAATTTCTGATCCAAGTCCCCCCTTCTACAAGACTGTTGGCTTTTGCTCCACACAGCTAATTTACCACATTTCGTCACTTCCTGTATTTTCTTTTACATCTTTCCCTTTCTTTTTACGTTCCCCTTAAATCACATTTAAAGTCCCCTACAATTATAATCTTCATGTTAACCACTGCATAGTCTAATATTTGATTAAACATTCTGTATTTCCTTGCAGATATATATGCACATGCTATAATTCCATTAACGTTAGCTTCAGCTTACATCCACATCAGTTAACCTTCCTATCCTTACCATCGTTTTTAGTATTTTCACTTTTTTTTTTTACACAATACTGCCACTACAAAGCAGCATTCACTTCCTAAGTTCCATATTCATGCTTCTCAGCTGTCCAGATTTTTGTCTCATATTTTTGGTCTGTTCATTATAAAATCTGTGGCTTTCTGTAAATCACCAAATAATGACATTCATTTGAGTTTCAGACTTTACACCCTTCAGAAAATGTATGCTAAGACAAATATTGTTATTATATCAATGTTTTTTAAGTTTATAAGAGCAATATTTAAAATCTGTCTCTATTTTTTGGCTTCTGTCCCCCCATTATTTTAGACTTTGTCCAGATTTCTTGTGCTAAAAGGCTGAGAGGCATATCCATATTATACTTCCTCCCCACATTTTTTTCCTGTTTACAGTCTTTCTTCACTTGTCAGGAATCTTACATCCTCTAACAGAATAACATCAACATCACATTTAAAACACCATTCCAGTATCCGTTCTTCTTATAATGTTAATACGAGGAATGGCGTTTTAAATGTGATGTTATTCTGACAGAGGATGACATCAAAAATCACATTTAAAACACCAGTCCAGTATCACTGTATCACTATCCTTCTTGTAGTATTAATACTTTTCACATTTAGTGAAACTACTCTAAAATTGTTGCTTTTCCTTCTTTTAAAGTTTATTTCTAAATTTCCATTTCCTTAATGTAATATTTCTCCTGGGGTTATGTACAGATAATTCTTGATCCTCAGAATAAGATTTTTCACTGGCTAGAACTTCAAAAAAATTTATTAGTATCAATCCCTTCTCCTGACCTCTCTTCCTGCAGGCACTCTGTCTCTTCAATTTTATCTTCATATTTTGTTCTTTCTTCACCTATTTCAAACTCTTCCCAGCCTCTTGCTGTTTTTCCTTGTACATACTTTTACCCTCACTCCCAAATTTTGTTTTTCTTTGTGTATTTTTTTTTCCTTTCCCCTTTTTCATTATTCAAGGTGTGTTCTTGACAATCCATCCAAAAGTGCCTCTTTTTTTATTTATTTTTTAAACAGCCTGCAACACACCTTCTTCCAGTATATCCTTTCTCCTCACACTGGTTATGTTGTACCCTGCCATAATCATCAATTAAATGAGAAAAGTCTGCACAAAAGAAATATGATTTAGGCTGGCCAGTATATCTTAATGTCCCTCTATGACCAGCCCTAAAAAACGGACACTTTCCAAGTGATTCACCATGATGTTTTCACATTTCAAAACAATTTCCAACCTCCACCCTTCATTCCATAAGTTTCTACCATCTCTACCTTTCATAATATCATCAACACTTTCACAAAATCCCTACATGCATTTTTAACATCGTTTTCTTTCAAGTTCATTAGTTCTAAACTGCAAAGTAACATTTATTTTAACATTTAAATTACTACCAGCAAACAAATAACCATTTATTGGATAAATGTCTTTTTTGTTACACAATTCCAGAAATTTTATTATAAGCAGATCAGTTTCAAATGTTAAGTCACAAGGCAGATCTGTCTCATATGTACAAAGGCTGAATTTCTTGAGCTTTAAAACCCAGAACAGTTATCAGATTGTCTCATACATTATCTGTCTGTTACGGTTTACCTTTACATGTGCGTACTGCACAAGGGCGAACAACAATTTTCCGAAAGGCAGTTTGCAAAGTTTGCAAACGTCGAACGGAAAAAGGTTTGAATGTGCAATGAGTGAATGCACAGTGAGATTCGCTCATTGCACATTCGACATTCTGGGGCAGATTGCACTATAGTGGGGATCGGAAAATGGTTCCTCTCCCCACTGTAGTGCGATCTTGGAGTTAGAATAATAAAGTAGGGGTTGGGGGTGCGCAGCCCCCCTCATGGGGGATGCAGGGGGGCATGCCCCCATGCATTACACTTTAATTTTTTTTTCCACATTAATGTTCGAAAATCAGCGAATCTGCTTTTCGATTTGCTGATTTTCGAATATTTACAACTGCCGCTTTTGTAAGTTTCATGGTTACGATTCGCTCATATGAGCAATCGCACCACTGTGTTTCACTATTATAAAGATAAAATGTCTGTTACAGTACATTTTTTGTTCTTATTCTTACAGTTGGTCTTCTATTCTTTTTTAAAAAGTTTTTGTTTGTTGCTGCTCCCCTTTGTTGCTTGCTGCCACTGCTGCATATGCTTTATCTACAGCCACAAAGTAAGACACATTCTCAGTTTGTTGCTGCTTTCCTCTTTTACTTTTCTGTCACTGCTTAAGTTTTAACTGCTGCATTCTCTGCTGCCACTTCACCTGGCTCCTTTTCCACATCCTCAGCACTTCTGAGAAAGTTATCATTCATTTCACCCCATGTATATCACAATCCCAGCAATAAACCTCCAAAGATCCTCACCTCCAAAGTATAAGTAAGCAAAAGTATTAAGGAAAACAAGGATGAGGAACACCACGATGATGCAGCAACAAAATTCGTCTTTATTGGTACAAAGAACAAGGAAGATGAGCGCTTTCTCGTACACACTGTACGCTTCTTCAGATCTAATTCATATAAAATAAAGCAAACCTTATATAGTGCTTCTAATTGTCCATTAAGTAATTAGTGCCTTAATTAGTCAATTTGGATGTTAAGATGATTGTCTCAAATGATAGCTGCTTACTCAATGAGACACCAAAAAACACTTCCTGTTGCTGCAAACAGCAGCATTATGCTTGAAACTAGACACAATAAGATATGCTAAGCTGTTTCAAGAACACAGTACAATGATAAGAAGTTATAACAACTCATATTGATAAAAACTAAGCATAAAAAATTAAACAATATTTGATCAACTATTAAAAACAGCCATAGAAAAAACAATGCGTCTGATAAAGTGCGTGTGTGTAATAGAGAGAATCAATAGTAAAAAGACAATTCATGTGCAGTAAAAACCAGACAGCTCACTAAAAGCTGTGTTCATAGATATTTCTCTAAATAGTAGCTGTTTGTAGGCTGAAAAAGCGAAACAAATGAAACGTTATGATAGAATCACTTGACATTGTTAAAAGCTTATGTCGCTACTAGAAAACAACAATAGCCCCACTCAAAAAGCATAAAGCTCACTAGCTCAAAGATGTTAAAGAAATCATAAATACAGGAACTAGTTGGAGCTAAAGGTCTATTAATGAGTGTATGATGAAGCTGATGCTTCTCCAACTTGGCATAGAACCTTATAAAACACAGATTATAGAGAACACTAGTAGAAGGAACCATGGGATATGCTATAAATAGTGTCTATTTGTAGTAAAAATATATACGAACTAAAGTGCATATAGGATAAAACTACCTAAAAGCAACGAACCCTATGAGGTGTTTACTTAATAAAAATTATTAAATATTTATTTATCTATTAATTAATTATTTATTGTCAATAGTTAAAAATTTTTAGGATGAACTATAACCTATATATGTAAAAATGTGCAACTTAACTTATATAGAAATTCCAATCGCATGATAGGAACATCTTAGAAATATTATATAGACGTATAAAGTGCATGAGTGGCAACCAAATATTACAGAATATTTGTAAAATATAAATCAGAGTATGTAAAAAATAGTGTGATATAATTGATCAAAATAAGGAGTGAAACATAGTATATTATGATAAAACAGGTGGCTAGTCATATAAATAAAAAAGGAATATAAATAGAAGTAATTAGTAATTACATAATTAATCATTAGTAATTAATAAAAACATCAATGTCACATATATAATGAACAATGTAAAGATAATCTTAATATTATTAAGAGATGCTGTTAATATTTAAGAAACTATAGATAGCTATCTATGCAAATCAATGTATATCCTTAGTGTATATGGGACATGAGGGTATATAGCTCTCTAAAAAATTAGAATAATCTAATTTCCAACCTCCACCCTTCATTCCATAAGTTTCTACCATCTCTACCTTTCATAATATCATCAACACTTTCACAAAAACCCTACATGCATTTTTAACATCGTTTTCTTTCAAGTTCATTAGTTCTAAACTGCAAAGTAACATTTATTTTAACATTTAAATTACTACCAGCAAACAAATAACCATTTATTGGATAAATGTCTTTTTTGTTACACAGTTCCAGAAATTTTATTATAAGCAGATCAGTTTCAAATGTTAAGTCACAAGGCAGATCTGTCTCATATGTACAAAGGCTGAATTTCTTGAGCTTTAAAACCCAGAACAGTTATCAGATTGTCTCATACATTATCTGTCTGTTACGGTTTACCTTTACATGTGCGTACTGCACAAGGGCGAACAACAATTTTCCGAAAGGCAGTTTGCAAAGTTTGCAAACGTCGAACGGAAAAAGGTTTGAATGTGCAATGAGTGAATGCACAGTGAGATTCGCTCATTGCACATTCGACATTCTGGGGCAGATTGCACTATAGTGGGGATCGGAAAATGGTTCCTCTCCCCACTGTAGTGCGATCTTGGAGTTAGAATAATAAAGTAGGGGTTGGGGGTGCGCAGCCCCCCTCATGGGGGATGCAGGGGGGCATGCCCCCATGCATTACACTTTAATTTTTTTTTCCACATTAATGTTCGAAAATCAGCGAATCTGCTTTTCGATTTGCTGATTTTCGAATATTTACAACTGCCGCTTTTGTAAGTTTCATGGTTACGATTCGCTCATATGAGCAATCGCACCACTGTGTTTCACTATTATAAAGATAAAATGTCTGTTACAGTACATTTTTTGTTCTTATTCTTACAGTTGGTCTTCTATTCTTTTTTAAAAAGTTTTTGTTTGTTGCTGCTCCCCTTTGTTGCTTGCTGCCACTGCTGCATATGCTTTATCTACAGCCACAAAGTAAGACACATTCTCAGTTTGTTGCTGCTTTCCTCTTTTACTTTTCTGTCACTGCTTAAGTTTTAACTGCTGCATTCTCTGCTGCCACTTCACCTGGCTCCTTTTCCACATCCTCAGCACTTCTGAGAAAGTTATCATTCATTTCACCCCATGAAACAGCAGAATTGTCACCTGGAACATACTGTTTGACTACTTTTAACAGATCATCATCTGCAAACCCTCCTGACACCAGTTCTGTTATCTGCACCACTTCCACAGACTCACTCACTTCTTTTCCAAGCAGACAGCTAAACGCTACTCATTTGTAACATCCACCAGACAGGAATCTTTATTTACCTTCTGAAGTTCCATAACAAACAAATGTTTCTCTAAATCCTCACTTTCCACCTCCAAACTCTCCACAGCTCTTATCTCCTTCTCCAACGCTGCTGCTTTCCTTAGCCCTCTGGTGCAATCTAGCAGCTCCAAGGAGTAGAGGAAGTTCCCTGATGCCCAGGCCAAATTTCTCCATGTATAAATACCAACTCGGGTCTCCCCTGAAAAGAGGCAACTCGCCTAGTGGTACTAATCTAGTCAACAAATGATAAATAAATAAGTATGAAAATGAAGGTGAAAGACTGCCTCACCACAAGTCCACATCCTACATAAAACAACTTTTAAATAAACTAAAATCCTGCTCTACTTCAGCTGATGACCTTCGAAACCAGTACTTAAGTAGCAGCCAATAGCATTGCCTGTCCTGTCTTAATCCTTATAAGTAGGTCAGTCCAGGAATTCCATGTTCCCTCTCTATAGAAAAAAAATCACACATTATTCCATGACACTAAGGAGGAAATTAAAGACATCACTAACTTTAGACTTATAGGAATCTGAGCCCCCCATCTCCAAAATACTTGAACAATGTATTCAATAACAAATGCTAAACTAAACTATCTCCGGCAGGAAGAACTCCTATCCCCCAAACAACATGGTCTCCATCCCTCCCATAGTACTAACACTGCATTCCTAAGCTTTCCAGATGCTATCAATAAAGCTAGAGAAAACAGCAAACTAGTCTCCTCCTTATTTCTAGGCTTGTCTAAAGTCTTTGACATGGTTTGTCACAGCAAACTTTTACTTCAAATGTCCTCACTAGGTTTATCTCAGTCCACCCTTCGTTGGTTCAAAACCTACTTGTCCAATGGGTATAAGTCAATAAAATGACAGTCCACCCTATTTCCCTAACTCCCAGTCACCACCAGTGTACCACAAAGCTCTAGCCTTGAACTCCTCCTCTATAACATTCTCACCAACACCTTTCAAGCATCCAGGCAACATACCTCCCTAATACAATAAGCAGATGATGCCACACTAATATGCACATCAGACAACCTGGCACATCTCCAAAAAAATTACACAGGAGGCTTTAACAGCCACTGAAACATGGCTTTGTTCAATTACCCCCCCCCCCAAAAAAAAAACGTACCTTTTCCCCAAAAACCCTCTCTCAGGAAAAATCAAAATTTAAAATCCTTTCTCTTAATACGATAACCATTGAAGTCACTTATAATAGCCAATTATTAGAGCTGATAGTGGATGATATTAAATTTGACATGCATATACAAAACTGCATTAAAAAACCTCAACAAAAACTAGGGGTGTTTTAAAGTGTCAAAAGCTTTTTCTCCAACTCAACTAAAACTACATTTGCCACTACTTACTTCCTCCCCTCATTACTTTATGGTGAACCTACCAAATAACCCTTTCAGAATCCATCATATAGCACAAAAAGTCTAAACTGGTTCGAAGTGCACCATCAACTAACATAAATAATGTTTCTTACTACCTATAAAATTATCCAGCATCTATCTGCTTGTCCTGCACTAAATATCATTCATTACAATTATGTTCCCACTCGGTCATTATGATCCAATGACAAAAAATTCCTCTGTCCACAAACCTATCAAGTTTGTTGGGCATGGTCTGTTCTCATACCACACTGCTAAGGATTGAAACTCCTTACATTGTCTACCAGGTCAATACCCTCCCCTCTAGCCCTTTAAAAAACATTCTGAAAGACTTTCTATCCAAAATCTAGCTCTGTTCTTGCTCAACCACTGGATAAACCATATCCCTAAATATAGACAAGTACTTATTTATACCTTTCACATCTTTACTTCCCCACAGCTCAGATGGTGTAGTGTTACATTGCTCTGACTGTAGTGCACAGGATCATGGGTTCGAGACATGGGACTGATGTTTTTTTTATGCTATGAAATAAACTTCCCATACATGTAAAACAGAGCACCTCATTGGCCCTCTTCAAGAGAAATCTTGATGAGTGGATGGGAAATAGAAAATTCACTCCAGTGGCTCTACTCAACAGAGGCACTGGGAACTAAGTTTGGGTGGCCTGATGCTAGGGTAATCCCTATGGGCTAGGCTTGTAAAGGCTCCCGGGCTATTAGCCTAGTATGCACCTATGAACCTTCCTCTCTTACTTCCTTAGTTCAATCAATTTTTCTCTGATGACTGTTTAAATATACCATAAACCTGCTTTTTTTCTCTCACTTCAAACTGTAATTCCTGTTTGTATTATTCTAACTTACCTTTAATTTATGACTGTATTATGAGTGGATATATTAACAAGGATCTATATTATTATTTTAGAGTTGAATGTCACCTCATCCCAGCTTTGAACAGTCTCCCTAAAATACATAAGCATCCCACTATTCCACCAATGAGACCCATAGTGTCTGGGAGGAAGTGGATTACTGAAACCCTCACTATGTGGAAAAGATGTTAAGACCTGTTTTGGATAAGATATCTACTGTATTAAGGGATACTAAACATTTTTGCAGTCCATTTATAGTTCTTCCAATGGTCTATCAGATGTTTCTGATATGATTCTAGTCATTTTAGATGCTAAATGTTTATTTACTGTAATTACCAATGAAGTGGGTATTTCCTTGGTCAAAGAGTTTTTTCTTTTGCATTTTGATTATTCTGCTAATAAGATTAGTCTTATTTGTCTTCTTATTGAATTGATTTTGGAGAATACTGTTTTTTTGTTTAGAAATGAGTGCTATTTACTGAAGTGTAGAGTTGCCATAGGGACTTCTGGTGCCAATAGTTATGCTAATGTCGTTTTGGTGCAACGGGAGAATACCAGAGTACTCTCAGATACATCATTTTGTGGTCATATTAAATATTATTCTTGTTTTGTTGATGATATATTTTTGTTATGGGATGGCACAAAATCTGAGCTGCTAAAGTTTGTGGAATTTTTGAATTCTAGTACTTCATTTCTATCTTTTACGCTTAATACGTCTGACTCTGTGAGTTTTTAGATGTTCAGATCATTAAAATGTCCAATGGGCATCTCACCCCAAATTTATTTAGGAAATCTTGTAGGAAGAACCATATTTTGCATTGGAAGAATATGCATCCCAAGTCTGCATATAGGAATATCCTATCTCACGGTTGTAGATACTCAGTTTGAGCAGCATCTATCTAGGTTTAGGAATGAGTTGACTGACAGATGTTACCTTTCCTCTGAGATGGAAAAATGCTTGACTGCTGTGAGTTAACAAAGGGAGGGACAAGCTAAACCTTATTTTCTGAACCATCCAGTCAAATGGCATTGAGTTCTAATAGTTTTTACTCACGTAGTGTTGGATTTTCTCTTTTTTGTTCACCCATTACCAGTGAGTTTTTTTAAGAAAAACTGGAATATTTTACTGGCTGATGAAAGGATTAAGGAGTTGGTTGGTTTAAGACCCAAGTTTTTATTCAAGTATAAGAAGTCTTTCAAATGTCAGTTACATTTTAAGCAGAAATAGTGTGGCAGCAAAGGGCTGGTTTCCTGTCATCAAGGAACTTTTGTGTGTGGGCATTGTAATTGGTGCAAATATATTGACACAAATGCTTTTTTGTTCATCCCACTTCAGATAATTTTTTTCCCTTGTTTGCTGATTGCAACTCCAAACATTTAGTGTATTTGGCTAGATGTGTTTCTTGTTCATCTTTCTATGTTGGAAAAATGGACTGATCGTTAAAGGAAAGGGTCCGTGAACATCTATATGATATAAGGGTCTCTGACAATCATAATGCCCTAACTAGATGTGCTTAAATGTGGCAGTTTATACTCTTTTGTATTTTTAGCTTTAAAGCCAACATCAATTTCACCCAGAGGAGGTGACATTAAAAATAATATGGAGCTGAATGAGCTTAAATGTATTATCCTGCTAATGGTTGATAAGGGTTGGGCTTTGAACGATCATGTACCTATGAGACCATATTTAAAATCACACCCACTGTTTAGATGAGTTGATTGGCTTAGTGTTTCTATCATTTTTATGATTTAAAGGTTTTCCGTTATTTGTAATGTTTTGATTAGATTTGTGTTTTATTGTGCCAGTTTATATATTTTTGCATTTTAGTTTTATGTTCAATGTTGATTTCATATAGAGTAGGAAAATGGAGATGTATCTAGTTTAAGTTGATCGTCCTAACACTGATAATGACTGGGGCTTGAACAATCTTACATCTATGAGATCGTTCTTTGGTGTCACTCATTCTGTTTAGTTGTGATTACTGGTTTAGTTAAGAGTATCACTGCTTCAGCTTAAGTTTTGCATTTTTATTTTATTGGGTAATGGGTGATGTGTTAAAGAATGGGACTTAATATTCTGATTGCTTGTGTCAATAGTGTTCCTGTATTATGGACTAATTAAATTACTTTATCAGGTTACGTCTCTTCTTGGAACATACAGACTGGTGTGTTGTCAGTGAATGTTATACACACATCTGGGTGTTAGGTTAGTATTTTTATTGGGTATCCATGTGGTAGCTCCACCTATGATGATTTTGACTGGATTGTTTTTGTTGCTTAGTGATTGGATTTTTAGGATATTTTGCAGGTCGATGACTGGTTATTTTTCATTGTGCCATTTATTTATTTTAGATTGTTTTGAGATTTGAAGTGCCGTTCACAGTGTGATTGTGTTTATTTATTTTACTTTTACTGAATTGTTTCTAAGTTGTTAATGTTCCTTTTTTAGATATTGGTGGATCATGTACATTTGTGATAAAAAGACACTTTGCTCTGTTCCTGGGGTTCTGCTTTTTAAAATGGAGTAAAATGAATTTAAATGGATTGTGACATAGGAGACACTGTATTCTTTTGGTTCTTAGTATGCCCTTCTATTTCTATGAGATTTTAGTGTTTTCATCGGTTGTACCAATGACTTTTTATCTCCTTTTTATGGACCTATTAGACCACTTATTACGTTACATATGCTGTTTAAGCACGTTCCGTGGTTTTTGTTTCTGCTTTATAAAAACGATGTATAATTAATTTAAATGGATAGGGATATAGCTGACATTGCATTCCTTTGGCTCCAAGGATGTCTTTCTATTTCTAGGAGGTTTTAGTGTTTTGATAGGTTGTACCGATCACATTCTTGCATTCCCCTTTTAGGAACCTAACAGACCACTTGATTAGGTTACACCTTTTACAGCAAAGAGACTGGCTGATACTATACTAAGTGCTCCATGTTTATCTGGGTTACACTCTGTTAATTTTATGTTAATGCCTCCACCTTGGAATATTATGATTGTTTTTTTTTTTTGTCTTTTAGCGATTGGATTTTTATATTACTATTTGTCTTAGGCTGCATTTTAGTGCAGTATTATTTGTTCACTGAACATGCATGTGATTAGTATATGATCTCTGATTGGTTGCCTCTAAACATTTATGTGACTGCAATAATGGTTGTTTTTAGATCTGAGGAAGCGCCTTTCACAGAGTGAAAGCGCTCAGCTTTTTTTTAATTTTCTTTCTTTTTTTATTATATTAAAGTGTTTTTAAGCCGTGCTTGCATTCCTTGTTTAGTTCTTTGTGGATTACATGGGGGCCATTCACATACCTTCATCGCTTTGGAAAGTAAATAGTTCCTCCTTGCTTGTTTATATACCATATCACTGTCATGTTGTCCAAAAGTATGGAAAGTGCACCATGAGATAGCAAATCCTGAAATGCCTACAACACTAGGAGGACTGCCCTTACCTCGAAAACACTGATGTATAGCAGGGCCTCTTGTGGAATCTGTTTGGATAATGCCACCCACCCCAAAATGAACACATCCATGATCAAAATAATGTTTACATGTGGTCTGATGAAGGGTACTCCTGCAGAAAAAAAAATTGTGGGTTGGTCCATCAACAAACTCATGCTGCAAGCTTGATATTCTGATCCTGTGATACATGTTGTGAAGCCTGATCCCACTGACTTTCAACAGTTCTTTTCAATATCTGCATGTTGGCGTGAGCATGATGTACCATTTGATCTGAAGATGCCATGAGTCTCAACATGTTGAGCACAGCAGAGGCACACATTTTGTTCTCTTGCAATAAAGAAATGCTTGACTTCTGAGATTATAAACAATATCCTTTCTTAGGGTAACCTTGCAAGCTGATTGAGTGCCCAACTGGCAACCTAGGACTAGATCTTTTGAAAGTTTCAACTGAGACCTGGCCACTTTGTCGGTGACCCCAATGACAAACAGATCTAGAGCAAGTACTGTCTACAGTCATCTAGGTACGGAAAAAATCTATACACCCAAAAGTTGCATATGCATTTGATAAACAGCTTGGGGGGGGGGGGGGCTGCAGTGAGTCTGAAAGACAATGCTCAAAAAATATATTGATTGGCTCCAACCTTGAAGTGGAGGAATCATCTTGAGGCCTTCACCATTTTTATGTGTAATGAGGTATCCTGAAGAGCCAAGAAAACATTCCACTCCTTGCCTGAAAACATGGCAGTATGGACTGCACTAAGACCATCTGGAAGTCGTCTTTTACAAATCTGATTAGCTAACTTAAGAGAAGAACTGAATGAAGTCCTTTGCCTTTTTGGGCACTAAAATGAATATGGAGTAAAATCTGGATGCTCTCTTGTCTGTGGGACCTCCTAGATGGCTCTTTTTTATGGAGGCTGTGGACCACCTTCAAAGATGCTTCCCTTTGTTAGGGTGGAAGAATCAGTGGAAGGGATATCAGCCTTGTGGGCACTTCCAAAAGAGGAATAAAGTAGCCTCTGAATACAAAGTTCATTACCCTTTAATCTGACATGTTTGCCAGCCACACCCGAAAGTGTAGGGAAAGATGACTTCCAAATGCCTCCAGAGTGGGTCAGGCAGCCCTCAGGATTCACAAGGACATAATCCTCAAAAGGATCCTCTTCAACTCTGGTTACTAGGACCACCTCTGCCTCTTGGGTGATGGCTAGACTGTAAGTCGCCCCTGCCCAAGAAACCCCCACCCTTCTGTTTTTTTGTTCTGGGGCTGTTTTGGCTTACAACACCATAAGTTCTTAGCCCCATTTTGTTTCTGTCTGAACATTTTTGAGGGTTTGTGGACTTCACCCCAACAGCTGGGAGCATTTTGCCCTCCTGGTCACAATACAATAGCTTCTCCTTTACCTGTTGCTCAACCAAGGTGGTGCATCAAAAGGATCTTTGATGAATGCCAGCTTAAAGTGGTCCATGAATCCATAATGTGCAGCCAGGCTTGTTTTCTCATTGCTAAGCCTCACTCTCACCACCCTAACTGTGCCATCAGTGGCATTACGGATTAAATGCATGACTAACAATGGCACTGTATTTATATTTGCTACTGGGGTTTCCAGCTGTGACCTCATTTCCACCAATGACCACTGTTTCAGGGCATCAACAGTTTTCCCTGTTATATCTTCTGCTCCTTGTAGTTCAGAACTCTGATACAAAAGCTTGCTGGACGTATATAGGCTGTGTAGTGGTGCAGCAGTTACATTATCACCTCACAGCAAGAGGTTCGCTGGTTCAGTTCTCGGCTGGGGTGTCTTCTGTGCAGAGTCTGCATGTCCTCACTGTGCTCGGGTGGGTTTACTCTGGGTGCTCTGGTTTCCTCCCACATTCCAAAGACATATATCTGGAGTGTTTCTCCCCAGGTATCCGCTGAAAATGGGCTCTGTCCGACTGGGAAACCCACCCAAGCACAGGAAGGACACGCAGACTCTGCACAGAAGACATCCCAGCCGAGAACTGAACCAGAGAACCTCTTGCTGTGAGGTGATAATGTAACTGCTGCACCACTACACAGCCTATATACGTCCAGCAAGCTTTTGTATCAGAGTTCTGAACTACAAGGAGCAGAAGATATAACAGGGAAAACTGTTGATGCCCTGAAACAGTGGTCATTGGTGGAAATGAGGTTGCAGCTGGAAACCCCAGTAGCAAATATAAATACAGTGTCATTGTTAGTCATGCATTTAATCCGTAATGCCACTGATGGCACAGTTAGGGTGGTGAGAGTGAGTCTTAGCAATGAGAAAACAAGCCTGGCTGCACCTTATGGATTCATGGACCACTTTAAGCTGGCATTCATCAGAGATCCTTTTGATGCACCACCTTGTTGGAGCAACAGGTAAAGGAGACACTATTGTATTGTGACCAGGAGGGCAAAATGCTCTCAGCTGTTGGGGTGAAGTCCACAAACCCTCAAAAATGTTCAGACAGAAACAAAATGGGGCTAAGAACTTATGGTGTTGTAAGCCAAAACAGCCCCAGAACAAAAAACAGAAGGGTGGGGGTTTCTTGGGCAGGGGAGACTTACAGTCTAGCCATCACCCAAGAGGCAGAGGTGGTCCTAGTAACCAGAGTTGAAGAGGATCCTTTTGAGGATTATGTCCTTGTGAATCCTGAGGGCTGCCTGACCCACTCTGGAGGCATTTGGAAGTCATCTTTCCCTACACTTTCGGGTGTGGCTGGCAAACATGTCAGATTAAAGGGTAATGAACTTTGCATTCAGAGGCTACTTTATTCCTCTTTTGGAAGTGCCCACAAGGCTGATATCCCTTCCACTGATTCTTCCACCACAACAAAGGGAAGCATCTTTGAAGGTGGTCCACAGCCTCCATAAAAAAGAGCCATCTAGGAGGTCCCACAGTCAAGAGAGCATCCAGATTTTACTCCATATTCATTTTAGTGCCCAAAAAGGCAAAAGACTTCATTCAGTTCTTCTCTTAAGTTAGCTAATCAGATTTGTAAAAGACTCCTTCCAGATGGTCTTAGTGCAGTCCATACTGCCATGTTTTCAGGCAAGGAGTGGAATATTTTCTTGGCTCTTCAGGATACCTAATTACACATAAAAATGGTGAAGGCCTCAAGATGATTCCTCCACTTCAAGGTCGGAGCCAATCAATATATTTTTGAGCATTGTCTTTCAGACTCACTGCAGCCCCCCCCCCCCCCCCCCCAGCTGTTTATCAAATAAATATGCAACTTTTGGGTGTATAGATTTTTCCATACCTAGATGACTGTGGACAGTACTTGCTCTAGATCTGTTTGTCATTGGGGTCACAGACAATGTGGCCAGGTTTCAGTTGAAACTTTCAAAAGATCTAGTCCTAAGTTGCCAGTTGGGCATTCAATCAGCTTGCAAGGTTACCCTAAGAAAGGATATTGTTTATAATCTCAGAAGTCAAGCATTTCTTTATTGCAAGAGAACAAAATCTGTGCCTCTGCTGTGCTCAACATGTTGAGTCTCATGGCATCTTCAGATCAAATGGTACGTCATGCTCACGCCAACATGCAGATATTGAAAAGAACTGTTGAAAATCAGTGGGATCAGGCTTCACAACATGTATCACAGGATCAGAATATCAAGCTTGCAGCATGAGTTTGTTGATGGACCAACCCACAATTTTTTTTTCTGCAGGAGTACCCTTCATCAGACCACATGTAAACATTATTTTGATCATGGATGTGTTCATTTTGGGGTGAGTGGCATTATCCAAACAGTATTGTCCTTAGTACATGGATTCCACAAGAGGCCCTGCTCTACATCAGTGTTTTCGAGGTAAGGGCAGTCCTCCTAGTGTTGTAGGCATTTCAGGATTTGCTATCTCATGGTGCACTTTCCATACTTTTGGACAACACGGCAGTGATATGGTATATAAACAAGCAAGGAGGAACTCTTTCCTTTCCAAAGCGATGAAGGTATGTGAATGGACCCTATGTAATCCACAAAGAACTAAACAAGGAACGCAAGCACGGCTTAAAAACACTTTAATATAATAAAAAAAGAAAGAAAATTTAAAAAAAGCTGAGCGCTTTCACTCTGTTGTGTGCAATGCCAAGGGAATCATCTTGAACATGTGTGCTGGCCACCCAGACAGTTACAATGACTCTAGCACACATCCCAACTGTATCAGATGTTCACTAGGAGTGATATTCCACAGGGTCATTTACTGGGGGGTGAAAGTTATGTACTGGAACCCTGGCTGATGACACCCATCACAAATGCACACAAACCTGCTGAAGAATGCCATAATGAGGCACACACTCAACCCAGAAACGTCACAGAGCATGTGTTTGGGCTGCTGAAGTTGTAGTTCTGGAGCCTACATACATCTGGGAGAGCCGCTGCAATACAATCCATGGACATATACTGAAATATTCACAGTATGTGCCTGCTACACAACACATCCTGAGAAAACCGCTTCAGCAGGATCAACAAGATGAAGAAGCACACATCCCACCACCAATGGCAAGGTCCCCACAGCCACATGCAGGTGAGGAGTCAGAGGGGGAAACTGCAGATGCTGTGGGTGTAGGCAGACATAGGTATGCTCAATATGCCCTCACACTGGCTAAGAGACAGCATATAGAGCACACACTCACCATCGAAGGAGCTAAACCTTCATCCTATGCACATACATATAGTAACATTAACGCCAGGCAAAGGTCACAACCTTTACATCTCCATGTACTGGCTGTGTACTGCTTACATCAGGTAGAGTCAGTCCTGAACTAAAACTGTTGCAACTGGTGGTTTTACAAGGTAAGTGCTGAAATGGGAGTGTATTGTGTAATAATATGAATAACTGGCATATCGTTGCATGTTGTTACTTGGTAATGTAAACAAGTAAAAGGTGCAAGATTTGTAGAGAAATTATCTTAACATATGACAGCAGAGACTAATCTGACTTATATGTGTCCATTATTAAGTAGTAGACCTCAGGCATCCAAGATTCACAAAGTCATACCTCTCCATAGTGATGGTCACTGCATGTCGTCAATTTAGCACCATACGTTTGTACTGGAAAAGCATTAAAGACAGAAGTTATAAAGTAATGATAAACATTGCAGTTTCAGACTTCACAACCCTCACAAGATTATTAACAATAAAGATGAAAATTTTTCGATGCTATCAACTAGCTTTCTAAGACCAATATAAGTCAAAGGTACAATTACCAGTTCAACATCACAAATGAAGATATGCTAAGCACTAAATCAGCAATGCACCCTGAGCATCAGAGACAAAGCTTATGTATCCCTGAATCCAAAAGATACAAAACAGGAATATGGCACAGTTATCACTTGTACAGGGTGTTGTGGGGGAGGGGGCAGGAAGCCTAGGCTGACACAAAAGGTCGGTGAGTGTGTGTGAGTAAGAAAGAGATGCAGGCAGATATTCAGATAAAGCATCAAATGGTCAGTGAAACAAAATGAGTTGTAAGCTGCACGGCTCAAAAATGTAACTGTTTTGTTTGTGTGTGTGTCTGTATCGGTCCTCCAGGCGAAATGGGTGTGTGAGTGTCTGCATGAACACAGCCAAGCTCTACATCTTGGTATGTCGGAGAGGTGTAAGCCATGCATGGTAGAGGCGGCAGTTCACTGTTGTCATCCCCGACTACGAGAACTGGCTCTGCTAGGAGTTGCACTGGCATGTCCACACCCATGGTCAGATGCACTGCTACTACCTGACTGATGTCTGCTGGGCAATCTCTGCTCACAAAGACTCCCAGGACCACGATCCGTGTGGACAGCTCACTATGGGAGTGTGATCGTGCACAGCCATGCTGGCTAACAGCAGATGATGTGGCTGACCTATACCCATGAGATTCCATCCCCCTCCCAACAGACATTCCATCACAGACACCACTCATTCCAATGCGTCATTCATCCGATCCACTGAATCGGCAACAAGGTGAAGACAGTCACTCATGTCAGTCTGTGCCACATGCACTTCTCTGGAGCAGCTATGGTAACTTGCCCATGCCTCCATGATGGCCCTAAACATACTCTGAGTGGCTTGGGAAGAGACACCTGGATCAGGTGAAGGATAGAGAGCAGGCCTCCTCCGAGCACCCCTAACAACTCTCCTACTTGGCACATCTCCCACACTTTGGATACGGCCTTTGGAGTTAACAGGCACTGCAAAACGCAGTAACCACACTTCCCTGATCGACTGTCTTGCCCTCCACCTGTCCAATATCTGAGGGCTCACTGGAATGGGCAGGCGTAGGCCTACTGGCTTTGTCTGATGGAATTCAGGGGATGGCTGTATGTCAACTTCAGCATCAGCGTCAACCTCTGCATTCTGCCAGCTGTGCCTCTGTTTGGTCACCAACATCATCAGTCTGCAGATACTATGACATCAGGTGGTAGTAGTTCCATACTTCCACTGTCAGGATCACCTGTGATAATAAGCAAAAAAGACAGCAACAATTGACACCTACATGACTATAATCCAATGTATGCAAACAAAATAACAGTGGTGCCACTATTACACAGTACAGAAATACCCACAATAGTCCTGACATCAACATCACACACTAAAATATTAATTTGAATTGCTCATCAGTACTGACAAAAATGTACGGTTGACCATGTGCAGATGATGGTATGCTCTGTATGCTGGATGGACCTGGAAGAAGTTAAACAAAAGATAAGGACATCATCATGACAATTAACAGTAACAAATGGGGATAATACTTCCTTCCCTTTATAAGTCCATTAACTATACTTTCAACAAGAACTTGGATGACAAGTCAAACCTAAGCCCATGTGTAATCAATAAGAACGTGTTAACTGTAGCAATATTCAATCCACCCCCCCCCCCCCAAACAGAGCTAACATACTGATTTAAATTGTTTTACTATACAACAGTATTTAACAACTGAGATACAAAAGCCTACCTGGAAGCTCCTCTTGGGACATGCTTGCTGTCCCTGAAACAGTTGCACCAATGTCAAGGACATGTTGTTCTGCACTTTCTTGGGAGCTGCCTGGATACCTGTCAGTGAACAAGAACTCATCATTTGCTGTTAGTGGTGTCTCAGTAGTAGGACCCCTATCACCTGGTACCCATTTGATCACAGGCCTCTGCAACTGCTCTCCTCCGTGCAGATGAGATCATGTCAGTAGCCTTAAGGCACACTTGGTCATATGTTCTGCTGCGGCCACCCACTGCATTAACGTCTGCAACTATCTGCTGCTAAATTTGCATTCTGCCTGACATATCTCTATGTCCTCTCTAAAGCACGAAGGTACTATGTCACCTAAAAGCTTCAACAATGACCTGATTCTCAGAGTCAGTAAAAGGTGGCTTTTGGGGATTGAGACACCTGGGTGCCATAGTCCTAGGTGTCCTAAAAGACAACAGAAGGATAATACACATATGTATCACAGAACTACAAAATAACTGTTCCCAGATAAAACAGAAAAGGTAGTAGTTCAGTATTACCCACTGAAGCAACATAAAACAGTCTAGAGAAATATGAACAACAGGCTGGATGAAAAAAAGGAGAGTAACAATAGCAACATATCCTTGTTCGTGCCATAACATAAATGCACCTTTGCTCCCTCACCCCCAAAAGAACAGGCAAATTATACATTTTGCTGACAAACCATCTTTGAAATGCTAAAAGAGCTATCGAATGAACTGTCCCTGAAAGATGACTACAGATTTAACACAGAATATTCCATGTTAAGGCATTGCCAATCATGTATACCTGTGCAATGACCTGACAAACATGCCCATGCCAACAGTACACTTCTAACTAATGCAAACAAATAAAAGTGTAAAAGCCTTTGCTAATGAATATATATATATATATATATATAAATATATATATATATATATATATATATATATATATATATATATATATATATATATATATGGGTTCCCTTTAGAATCTCGAAAAACTGAAATACTGAATTTCAGTTTTCCGAGATTCTAATCCCGAATGCTCGGAATCGCGAAACACCAGAAGCATGAAATTCAAAATCCCGAAGTTCGGAGCTTCTGGTGTTGCGGTGTATGAATGGATGTAAGTGCAGGTAAGTTTGTATGAGTGTGTAGGTTATGTGCTATAGTGTATATGTTAGTGTGTGTTTTGGTTGTGATGTGTGTGTGCAAGGGGCTGTGAAATGTGTGGGTGTGAGTTGCCTTTGTGTGTGTGTGACTGTGCGGTCTCGGAGTTAGAATACATAAGTAGGGGGAGTGTGGGGGGCACAGCCCCCCACATGGGGGGTGCAGGGGGTCAAAGCCTTCCTGCTTGTTTCTAGTGTAGGTTAGTTTTGTTTGTGTGTGGGGGGCAGTTGTGTGTATGTGAGTGTGTGTATCTAAGTGTCGGGATTTTGAATTTTGTGGTTATAAGCATTCGGGATTGTGGTGTTTCGGCTTTATGATCTCAATATTTTGAAATTCTGTATTTCAGAATTTCGAGATTATAAAGTGAACCCATATATATATATATATATATATATATATATATATATATATATGTGTGTGTGTGTGTGTGTGTGTGTGTGTGTGTGTGTGTGTGTGTGCGTGTGTAAACCTATTAAACAGATTTGGCTTAATTATATTTCAGCATATGCAGTATATAGCAGATAAAATGTAAGCATACCTTCTCCAGTTTAGTAATCCTCTGTGCAGATATATCCCAAAGTAATACCCTCTTTTCTGTGTTCACCACATAAGCAAGTCTCCTCACCTTCTGTTTCCCTAGCTACATGGCTGCCTATTTATGGTGTAGACTCAGAGCTGTCAACATGGTGAAGATGCAAATGAGGTGTGAACTCATTAGAACTGCTGAATCCCAAATATTTGGCTCTGTGTAGCAGATATAACATAGTGCAGGCACTCCCTCAGTATTTGTTTTTAATGAATTGCAATTGTGAATGATTACTGGATGGAAGAAAGAAAGCACAACAGCAGTGCAGACTGCCCTACATCGAGTGGGTGCGTCAGGTTAGACTTACAAAGTGTTAGATGTAATTTTGTCAAGGTTGGAAAAGTAAGTAAACAGCTAACAATTCGCAGGTTCTGTTCATTAGCATCAACCTTCCCCATTATTTGTTGGCAACTGAATATTATATTAGCACCATTTCATATCCTCACACATTTTAAGGACAATGGCATAGAATGGCTTACAGACTGCATGTCTCAGATAAGTGATCAGATAAGATATGAATGAGCAACAATCCCAGAGAGGTAAGACAGAGCTATATATTTGCAAGCAGTACTCATAACTGGTTGTGTGATCACTTAGTGCACTACATCCAAAAAATAATAAATGTACAAATAACACTTGTATGCTTTCATATTACTATAGATGATGTTGCAGTTGGCTGTATGTGGAATGATTTCAGTTCCTTGTTGCAAAGGTGTTTGTGTGGCAAAGAGGGATAAGGCACCCTCAGTGTGTTATGAGGGTTCATTGGAGTGAGAGTTCAAATCCAGACCTATGTAGAAATATCTCATGTGTACTAACACTTTGTAGTGTGGATAGTGTGGATGTTATAGATTGCTTTTCCTCATTTCAACTACTTTTCCTTTTTTTTGGGGGGGGGCAGTGTTTGCACGATGCACTGCTTAGTGCAAACACAGGAAATGGAAAAAATGAATGTCAGGTTTGGCTGTGCGTATTTTGCTTGCGCGAAGTGGGGCACTGCACAAACTGGACTAGTGGTCCACCCAGGAAGCAGACAGAACACTTGCAAACAGGGTGTATGTAAAAGGGCAAAGGTAAAAAAAATACAGTGTTGCAATTTCTGTGTTCCATCTCGTAACTTGGCTTAGTGGAGTTGCACGGCAGTTAGCAAGGTTCTTCAGCAGCTGCAGCCATTGAACACTCGCAGACAGGAGTTAGACAGACAATAAATGAAACTGAATACATTCAATTAATTCTGTTGGGCACCGCACATACCCACTAAGCAGCATTGCATGACAATTAACACAGAGACCTTAAGAATGATTAGGAAATTAGAAAATGTCATGTAACTAGTCCTGTGACAGCAAGTGTAAGTGTAGGCTGGAGTACAGATGGTCCTGGGTTCTAGTACAGGGTGTGCAACCTATTTTTACTGTTGTGACAGTGCAGTTTATAGAAATGAATGGAAAAATAGACAAGTGTTGTTTCAACATTCTTGTGGAAACAGGTGTAAGTGTATGACTGCCATACACAACATGGTCCTGGGTTCTAATACAGGATATTCCATACATTTTTACTGTTGTTTCACTTCTCATTATATTCACTCTCACTTATAAAACACTAGATAATGGAGCTGATATGAATTATATGTATTAGGGATGAGCCACTATTATTGTGTTTTCAGATGTATGACTGGGGGTATACGGTCTACTATATTTCTGTAAGTATAATTCTGCTATCTGGACTTGCATGGGCTTTACAATTACACAAGACACATAAACAACTGGATCTATACCCAATAACCTTGTCAGGTCACACACATACATGTGTAGCAGCTCAAACTGCCACCTGTATTTATGTCTGACTCCAGACTATGTCTGGGCAGCAATTCTTCTGTGGCAAAGAAGGAAAATCAACTCTGTGGAAGAAAATGTTTTGGCCCTTATGCCTAGGTCTGAATCCCACAGTGTAAAAATCTATTTTCTTTGGTGTATAAAGGCAAAAACATGTGTGTCAGGTCATTACATTTATGCCCCGGGTGGGGTGCATGTCTGCAAACTTAACTCACCTGTTACCTTCCAGTTTCCAGTATATATTTCCAGGCCTCAACCGTAGGCATCCCTCAGACTAAGGCTAGGTGTCAAATTAACCTTGCACTTTCAAATATTTAATTCTTCCCTGCTTGGCACTGCTGCGCTCTGCTTAACATTGTGCAAACTCGGTGGTAGGCATCTTTTCTTGGGTTTGTGCACCACTAGTAAACGAGATAACTGGAATTGGCAGAAAAACATCAGTTTCCATTGCTCTAGTCGGTAGACATGGCTAGCCTTAGAGAGCAAGGTGCCAAGTTTAGGGCACAGAGGTGGGGTGTCCAGGATATTTACTGGACTCCTTGTAAAGCTCCAAAGGCTTCTGCAGGGGAACTATTCTGGCTCCCAATACAAGTCTGAGGTGTGGAATGGTATGGTCCGGGCTGTACCAGTGCCATTTGTATCTTAAGCACTGTAGGGCAGTGTAGGCATCATTTTAATGACCTAGAAAGGTGAAAAAGGGATACTTTCAACCATTGGTTGCATGAGTTTGAGACTGCAGACATCCACAGCTGTGTACATATGACAATAACAGAGTACTTGTAAAACTCAGAAAGCTAAATATACACAAGACTGGTATGCATAATGCTCTTCTGTTCTTTCTCCAGCTCCCACTGAATGTGAGTTCAATTGGCAGGCTCATACTGCTTGACTGGAGAGACTGAGGGAAGCAAGTGGTATGTATGCAGTAGAAGATAAGTGTTATTGCAGCTTTAAAAGTTAAAAATAGCTTTTTTGGTCTTTTATAGATTTGTATCAAATTGAGCTTCCATATCCCAACTGTAAAAGCAAGTATGCATGCATTAGTCTGTAGCAGAAACCAATTGTAGGAGTCCAGTATTAGACTATAGTCAGAGGTTGTGGGTTTAAATTCCACAATCCACAACTATACAATACTGTTACTTCTTCAATAATATTTACAATAAATTAAAAACTCTACAACAGTTACACAAATGCCCTGCTGTAAACTGTAATCTGTATAATTGGAACATCATATGTGCAATATATACACATTTTAAGGATTACTTTCAGCAATCTGTAGAATAGTGTGCATCTGTTAGGACGTATACTTAAATGTAATACTTCAGAAAAAAAAGAGTTGTATAATTGTATTAATGCACTGTACATCACGTGTGGCAGTACTATATATTTTTCTCTCACCCCAACCCTTATTTCTCTTTTTTTATTTTCTATTATGTGTCATCATCCACGTGTACCACATCACTAAATGCTACACAGTACAACAAGGTAGGCCAGCCCCAGTGGATCAGCCTGCCCCAGCTCCACAGGCTCTAGCACCAATGTCTGGAAGCCAACTTGACAGCACTGCCTCTGCTGCCCCTATACTACATGTGCCCTCAGGCAGTACTGCCCCAGAAGCTAGAGCAGTTGCAGAGGTGGTGATTTCATCACCCACCAGGAGATGCCAGGGTTGGTATGTAGGGTCATTACACTGCACCACTGGTGTATGCCTATGCCTGATGGAGAGGCTGCTCTCCCTCATTGTCCGTAGGACGAGAAGGCGTCAAGCACTCCAGCCACTAGTGGAGTAAGGGGACAGTGATGACAGTCCAGTGGGTGAGGACTCGATTCTCAGTGTCTCCAAGCCTGACAGGCTTGAGACTGGGTTGTCCTCTCCCTCACCCCAATCACGGTGTCCCCCAACCTGTTGTGTCCCTAACTGTCCCCGCCTCTTGTCTTGTTTGTTTGCATTTGCTTCCTCCCCTACCCAACTTACCTGACCCAGACATACCTAAATGCCTTACCCAGCAGTCCTCTCTTACTGAATTAAAAAAAATCGTCCCACATATGACCAAGTTTTTACTGTTGAAAAAATGTGTAGCTATGGTTCTTTCCTACCTCCCTCCTGCACATTCCTGTATTGCTTTCCCTTTGTTCTTCCCCCTGCTTGATCCCCATTTCACCACTTCCATATCAACCCTATTTTAAGACCCATAATTTGGTCAAAAAACAGAATCCACAACACACACAAGTAGGAGAAAAGGCAATGAATCCCTTCACTTATTGATCTCTATGTTTGAGTGGAGTTTTGAATAGTGCAGCAATGCCAAGCAAAGGTGAGTGGTAGTACAATGCTGTGGTTAGCTCTGCCCAATCTCACTTAACCCTGCTGCGCTATGCCAACATACAGCAACAGATGTACTATAAAGAATTAATGCCATTGCATTACCAATGTTTATTTAAAAGCATTTAAAAGTATTAGATACATCTGGTTTTGAATCCAGTATCATCTGGGCTCAAAAAAAAGGTGTCACTGCATTTACACCTACTGCCACAGAGTCAGTTAAGCAGTAGGTGTGTTTCATAGACTCAATATTAACATCTCAGACTTAGCAACGCGGTTCGCATTTGTGCACTGCTTTACATGCAAACATGGAAAGCACTGGAATTATGTCTCTCGCATATGGAAACACTTTCCAACCATTGAGCAAACCTTCTGCTTGATGAGCTAAGGAAAAACAAATATCATGTATTACTGCTGTTTACTGTCCGCTTCTTGTCTATAACATGAAATTAAGTGAAACATAGCAAATTGAAGGCCTTATCTAACATTATGTCACCCATGTACAATACAGTCATGTGTTGTCTCCCCCCAAGCACTGCAACCATGGTGTCTCAGTACTTTTTTCACACGTATATCACCTACACTACTGAAATTAATATCAAATGTTGTATGATATGGAATGCACATCAATCTGTTAATGTGCAGCTCTAGAACTACTGACCAATAAGACTAAAAAGCCTCATATGCAAGGCTAGGGAAGGAATCAGCATGGACCTTCTTCACAGGGAAACATGTGACCTTCAACACACTCGACCCGACCCATTTTGGTTTTGTCAAGGGTAGATCTTGCTTATTAAACCTAGTGGACTTCTTTGATACTGACCCCAAAGACCTGGATGAGGGATAACAGGACATACTGCCTATGTTGAGTTATCCAAGGCCTTTGACACTATCCCCCATTCAGTTATCATGGAGAAAATCTCCCATCTGGGGATCAACCCATAGATTACTAGATGGACAGCTAACTGGCTCACTGACAGAACACACACTGTTAAAGTTGGGGAATGCACCTCCACCACTAGACCACTTACCACTGGAATACCACAAGGATCGGTGCTGGGCCCTCAACTGTTTGGAAACTATTTTTCTGAACTCCAGGCAAAGGTAGCTGGCCTGTGGCTTACCAGGTCTGCAGATTACTGTCAACTGGATGCAGTCATATAGAGTCAGCCAACTATATTAAGACATTGCAGAAGGGGTTGGCACAGATGAATGATTGATGCCAAACTCTCAGACTGAACCTTAAAGCAAAAAATATCTCATTGTCCCCTTTGGCAATGAGGTACCCCTGTTAATTATGATATACATAGCACCCCTCTAAGCTCAAAGTGCTGCGAGACTTGGGAACACATGATGATAACAATCTACACTTCAATCACTGTGTGTCCACAGTGGTGAGACATGCAGTCTACATTGCATACCTCAAAAATAAGGCCATCACACATCCAAGACCAGGGAGGTAATAACTCTGCTGTACTGTACCCTTATCAGACCACTAATTTAGAGTACAATGCTCCCTTCTACCTGTACCTCACCAGACACCTACACCAACTGTAGAAAATACAGAGGTTTGTAATCAGGAGAATGCAGGGCCTCCAAAACATGACATACATGAAAAGACTGAAAGGCCTGTCACTATACTCAGTATCATGCAGGTTGCTGACAGTTGACCTATGTCTAGCCTACAGAACACACTCAAACCCTGCTCTACTGGAAATACTGGCCATCTGCAAATCAAATGGGACAAGAGCAACTTGCTCCAGGGATCTCAAACTAGCCTATGACAAACAGAACATGCTGGGGAGGCAGCTATTATCTCCCAGTGTTTGCAACTCCTCTGTAATAGGCTAACAACTACAGTGCTCATCAATAACCTTATTCAAGTGCAACCTTGACAACTGAATGGGTGATTGTAAATTCACCACTGGGGTGGGCACCTATATCCCTCATGGACAGGGCCAGTCAGTGCTGATCACAAAATCACTCTAACAGTTGCCATCTAACTATGCTCAATAAGGGTACTTGTGTTTTTACACTGCTAGGCATATAAATGCCATAGGACCATTAGACTAGTAACCTCCAATGAACCTGTGAACCTATATAGGCCTCCCAGCATCTTCTCTCCAACATGTCCTGCTGATGTCATCCACTATAAGTTGACCTGCAGTCTTGTAAAAGTCAGACTTCTGCCATGGCACTTGCATAAAGTACTGAGTTCTGTAGTCTGTGTACTTAGGTAGGGGTACTATTTTCACTGCAGACAACTGGTGTGTGTGTGCGTGTGTGCGCACTTGCTTGACATTACAGAGAGCCTTTTACACCAGCATATGAACACTGTTATTGCCATATTCTCCTCACCAGACATCCCTGATGTCATCAGCTATAAAGTGTTGCCTGAGGCACTCCAAGTCACACTTGAGCTGTGGCGCTTGCCTTAAACAGAGTTTTATAGTCTGTATACATAGGAAGGGGTTCTATTCTTACTGCAGTCAACTGGGGTTGGTGGGTATGTATGCGCCCACTTGCCTGACATTACAGAGAGTCTTTTACATCAGCATGTGGGACACTGTTATTGCTATAGTCTCCTCACCAGACACTGCTGATGTCATCAGCTATATCTGATTTATGGATGTGTACTATTCTCACTAGAGCAGGGTCAGAGATTCGCCTGGAGGTAAGACAGAAGTCAACTCATACTATATGATACAGATTACAGTGACATGGATTTCAGTCTATCCACAAACATCATAGCATGGTTTGTATGCACTTGTTTTCTTGGTGAGTAACCTGTGTGGTCTCTCCATTTGCTGCATGTGCCTGGTGAGGTACATGCAAAGGAAAACATTACACTCTATATTAGTGTTCTGCTGAGGTTCAAGTACAGTGCTGTAATATAATCCTGAGATGTGAATACAATGGCTTGATTTATGATGTGCACAACATAGGCTTTTGACACCAGTGTGGGCACTTGGCAGTCGAGTGCTGTGTGTGTGGTCTCAGTGTTTGCATCACTGGGTTTCAGCACTGCGGGACTGTTGTCAATGCTGTAATTAGCAGGGAATTCCACTTTGCAGAAGGCCAAATTAAAGAGACATTTTTGCATTTATATGTAGACCATGCTGCTTTGCCACCAATCATTTGTTTGTGTTAGCCCCTCCTGTAGTATATCATTGTACCTCCATTATGTTGGCCTTTGTCCGGATGTCTTGCACTAAGAGATTAAGAGCTATCTGTTAAGCCCTGGTGATCATCATGGCATTCTGCATAAAATCATGGACCTTCAGTGCTCTGATTTAAACAAGACTGCCATCCATGTTTACTTACATGGTTTTCCTGCCGCCAACACTGCTGCCAGCCACGAAATCTCACTTACTTATGTTTAAATGCAGTGCATGGCATGAATATGCAATAAGTGCTGCTGCTCATCAAGCATCACCACACACACGTAAACTCCTTGTAGGCTTCACGCAAAGCCAACCTGGAGTTTATTGAATTCCAGGACCTTTGTTACAACAGTGAAATAGTCCACAAGCCTAATTTAACTTAGTAGCTTTAAGAAACACTTCAAATTCCAAAGTGGAAGCAGCAGTAGTATCAAAAGAAATGTGTACAAGTTCAGTAAGTTAGGGTTTTCTAGATACACAACACAACAAAAAAGAAAAAATGATGGCGGGCATAGCTGCCTTAGACTGGATACTAAAGTTACATATTTCATGGATCTCTGAAATATAATACACCAGCTAGTTCCAGACAATAAATACCTAAGCCACCCTTCTTCACCCTTTCTTATGCAAACAGCTCTTTGTATAAACTGCATGTTTCAGTACTAGAAAATACCTTGCTCAGTAGCATGTCTTCTAATACCACTCAACTTTATATATTTTCATGGCACACAATTTGTCAGGAATAACATAGTTTTGGACACAAACATTAATACTGGATAAAACATATGGGTGAATCCCTCACTCAACTTCCAACATCACATTTAGGTTACAAAACCAACAGTGAACAAACTCCTCTTCTGGTAAAAAAGTAAAGGAGTCCTCTTTCCTCATTTAGGATATGGGCTACCTTTAACAGCCTCTGCTCAAAAAAAAACTACTACTAAAATACATATCTAGCAATATATACAAGTGTATTATTCTTTCATCAAAAAGAGAATATCATTACACTACTTGTTCTTCTTTCGGCTTTTCCCAGTAAGGGGTCGCCACAGTGGAACTCCGGTCCGCTAATGATTGGCAGTAGATTTATACGGTGCCGAGGTGCTAGCCCGACGCCCAGTCTTCAACGAAGGCACGCCCATTCACGAGAATTTCATTACACTACTAAAAAAAAAAGAAGGTGGATGGTTGCCGGTACCCCAGAAGGAGAAACCCTTTGCTTGGAACACTACTATTTAAACTCATTACCGAATAAAGCTTTCCCTTTTCTAGTTCAAATACTATCTAAGAGATCACTACCATTACATAACCTATGATCCTTCTCTACATTCACTCTCCACCTACAAGCCTCATTTGCACCAAACACACATTCTCCATTCTTGCATCAAAAAATCGCAAAACCATACCTGAAAAAATAGAAGCTACACCTTCCTTCCAAACGTTCTGAAGGAAGCTTAAAAACTTTTAGTTATGTACTTACCATAACTTTAGATGTATGGGATCCATCTCGCCTACATTCTCTACAGATGGGTTCGGAGCCGATCCTCGGCTCCGACTCGGCCGCTATACAATAGAACGCAGTCTCTTATTGGCTGAGTCACCTCGTATCCCAGGATGCACCACTACTGCTTCCCCAGATCTTGTTTGTCCGCACACATGCACACACACATAGACTATTGTTATAACATTCCCAGGTGTTTCAAGAGAGGAAGAAGTTGAATTCGGATCGTCCGGTCTCTTCTGGTCTACGAGGCAGGGGGAAGGAGGGTGGGTTATTAGGAATGCAGGCGAGATGGATCCCATACATCTAAAGTTATGGTAAGTACATAACTAAAAGATGTAATGTGATCCTATCTCGCCTACATTCTCTACAGATGGGACAGCGTCCCTAGCACCTAATTCCTGGGTGGCTCACTGGAAAACGCTCCTGAGAACCGTGGAACCGAAGGAAGCTCGACCCCTAGATGCCACATCCAATTTGTAGTGAGAAATAAAGGTGTGTAGAGAAGACCACGTAGCAGCCGCACAAATGTCACTAATAGAGAGCTTGGAATGAAAGGCTGCCGAAGTGGCCATAGCCCTGGTAGAATGAGCTTTCACTGGAACTATAAGCTCCTTATTTGAAATGAGATAAATATGACTGATACAGTCTCTGATCCACTTGGCAATAGTGACTTTTGTGACGGCTTTGCCTAATTTACTATCCGAAAAGGACACAAACAGTTGATCTGATTTTCGTGCTTGGTGTGTCCTATCCAAATAGAAACGTAATTGTCTGTGCACGTCTAAGCTGTGAAAGGTATATTCAGCTCTGTTTGAATACTTAGGGAAAAAGACCGGTAATTCCAGTGATTGTTGCAAACAAAAGTTAGAACAAACCTTTGGTATAAAGGATGGGTTTGGTCTAAGAAATACTCTATCCTTGTGAAATACCAGGTATGGTGGTTTGACACATAGGGCTTGAAGTTCTGAAACTCGCCTGGCTGATGTAATAGCAACTAGAAGAGCAGTCTTCCAAGAAAGAAATTTTAAGTCACAGGTTGCTGCCGGCTCAAAGGGAGATGAGGTTAATGCACCTAACACCACGTTAAGGTCCCACGGTGGTGCAGGATGAGATATAGGGGGCCGTAGAAGCCAAGCTCCTTTAATAAAGGCTTTGCACAACTTGTTGCTCATTAAAGGCGGTTCTACGCTCTCGTGAAAATTGGAAATAGCAGCCAATTGAACTTTGATGGTAGACACCGAACAACCTTGGTTGAACAGGGAAGCTAAAAACTTCAGTACCTCTGACACCGAGGCTGTGATAGGGTCTAATCCTCGGAGTTGGGCCCAAATAGCAAACCTCTTCCATTTATTGCTATACATCTTTTTAGTAGAAGTCTTGTGGGCCGAGGACAAAATATGCATGACTTCAGGGTCGAAAGAATGGCTCCTAACTATGGTCGGAAGAGGAGTAGCCAAGCTGCTAACTTCAATGAATGGAGGGACTGATGGAGCTGTCCTGACTGATGCGTCAAGAGGTCTGGAACTTGGTCCAGGAACCAGGGACCCTCCAATGCATATTTGTGAAGAAAGGGGAACCAGACTTGACGAGGCCAGTATGGGGCGATTAGAATAATTTTGCTTCCCAAGCGAATCGCCTTCTGAATCACCTTGGGGAGAAGGGGAACCGGTGGAAAAGCGTATAGCAGACCGGGAGGCCAAACTTGGACTAGAGCATCTTTGGGGATCTCCCCTGGAACTGGGGTGAGAGAGAAGAACTGCTGGCATTTCGCGTTGAGGGGAGTTGCGAAGAGATCGCAACAAGGAGCTCCCCATCTCGTGAAAATCTGTGCTACCACTCTGTCGTTCAAGGACCACTCGTGAGGGGAGAGAATAGTTCTGCTCAGTCTGTCGGCTATCACGTTGGATCTCCCCGGAATGTGTGTTGCCACTAGGAAACGTTTGGTAGCAATCGCCCAATCCCATACCTTCATGGCCTCTCTGCAAAGGGGGTAAGACCTGGTCCCTCCTTGCTTGTTTAAGTACCAGACTACCGACATGTTGTCGGACTGAATGGCAATCGTACCCTGGGGGAGGTGATCGTGCAGTGCTTGTAACGTTAAAAGCACCGCCCTCATTTCCTGGATATTGATGTGGAGAAGACTCTCGTCGGTGTGCCATGTGCCTTGGACCGACCTGTCCAGATAATGTCCCCCCCACCCTGTCTGGGAGGCGTCCGTAGTCAACATGGCCGAGGGGAATGGGGGAACGAAGGGTCACCCTAGATTCAGGTTGGAGGAAAGAAGCCACCAACGAATATCCTGTTTGCACGTCTCTGTGATCAATATGTGGTGACTGAGGGGAAGGTCTTGATAAGACCACTGGACTGATAGGAGCCACTGGAGTATCCTCATATGCAACCTTGCCAAGGGGACCAGAAGAATGGTGGCTGACATGGAACCCAACAGCTGCAGGACCATTCTCGCTGGAGCACGACGTCTGAGGAGTAATGTCCGAACCTGAGACTGCAGCGTTGCTATCCTTTCCGCAGGAAGATAGACTCGCATCTGCCTTGAATCTATTTCTGTACCAATAAACAGAATACGCTGAGATGGCAGCAATACAGATTTTGTCCAATTGAAGGTGATTCCTAAGGAGTTGCCTAGAGAGATAGTGGCTGCTAGAGTTTTCAAGAGTAGATGCCTGGAGGTGGCAGTTAGGAGCCAGTCGTCTAGGTATGGAAACACCTGGAATCCTAGACTTCTCAGGTGAGCAGTCACCACCGCCAAACATTTGGTGAACACCCTGGGGGCTGTGGTGAGACCAAAGGGCAGTGCTCGGAACTGAAAATGACTGTCTCCTAGGCTGAAGCGCAAGTGTCTCCTCAACGCCTGATCTATCAGAATGTGATAATAGGCGTCTTTGAGATCTATGGAGCACATCCAAACACCTTTCTCCAAAAGCGGGAGAATGGATTGCAAGGTGACCATCCGGAATTTGGATTTTTTCACTAATCGGTTTAACTTGCTGAGATCCAAAATGGGCCTCAAGTCCCCGGTCTTTTTTGGTACCAAAAAGAATCTTGAGTAAGTCCCTGATCTGCGGGGACAGGTTGGATGACTCCTTTTTGAAGCAGCTTCGATATTTCGCTGGCTGCATGATCCCATTGACTGGGTGGCGGGTCCGGGATTCTTTGGGATGGTGGGGGGGGGGTTGAGAGAAGGGAATGGTGTAACCTCCGGCGATGATTCGGAGCACCCATTGGTCCTGAGTGATATTTTCCCAGGCCTTTAGGTGTCTCGAAAAACAACCCCCGACTGGCTTCGGAGCTGCATAGTCGGGTACTCCTTCAGGGATGCTGGAAGGAGGAGGAGCCACGAAAGGACTCACGGTCTGCAGTGTTGCGGGGGCCTCCGCCGCCTCTGGGACTGCGTCTCCCTGAAAAATTTCCCCGTCCTCTGCCTCTAGAAGGGGAATCGCTCTGCTGCGTCGAGTAAGGCTTTTGAGACTTACAGAACCACATTTTCCCTCCTCTTCGAGTCTTGGGATAAGGTCTGAAGGGAGTGGAAAACCGGGCCCCTACGGCAGTTAAAGTCTTACCCTCCTGTTCGCAGCGAGTCAAAGTGTCCTTTACCTTGGGTCCAAACAGTGAGGACCCATCAAAGGGGGCGTCGGCAAAGGAAGACTTAAAGGCCTCCGCAAAGTGACACAGGCGTAGCCAGGCTTGTCTCCGTAGAGCAACACCTGTTCCCGCCGCTCTGCTCGCTCCTTCGGCTGCATAAGAAATGAGCCACATGGACGAGTTGGATAACGAGGACAGGGTAGCCAACTGGGAGTTAACCGTCTGGGCCAACTGCTCAGGTAAGTTACCGGAGAGGGTATCCGAAAGCTCCTTGACCAGATCCCTCTGCAGTCTCGTGAAATGCGTCAAGTAGTTCAGAGACCTTAATGTAAAGGTCGCTGAAGAAAGGGTATGCTTCCCGTACTGATCCATGCTCCTAGACTCCTTATTAGGAGGATGGACGGACGTTGAAGCCTCTGCCACATCTTGCTGGGTGGCAGATGCCACCACCATGGCATCTACAGCCACACCTTTCGAAAGAAAGTCCTTATCAGGGGGAGCCGAAAAGAATTTATTGGGGCGAGCTGGCACCGGTTCAACAGAATCCGGGTGTTCCCACGCCCTTAGAGAGATCAAATCCAGAAGCTCATCGAAAGGCGGAGACACCCAGGAGGTGGAGGGCTGAGCCCCGAAGGCCTTGAGGAAAACCGACTCCTCAGCAGAAGGGGGTTTGGACTGCCAGTCGCCTCGTTGCTTAAGGATCTCCAAGATGTCCGCAAAGGATACATCATCCGAGGACGACTTGGGGGACCCTTCCGCATCATCGAGGTCGGTATCCGAGGTGAGAGACTCATCAGAGGAGTCGACGTGCTTCCTCTTACACTGTTTCTTCCTCGGAGGGTCCTCCGAAAGCGTTTCGGAGGGACCTCCAGGAAGAAGGGAACCCCCAATGTTGGTAACCTCAGGCCCAAGGGCTCCACTGTCATGAGACAGGGGGATTGCAAAGGAGCCAGTCTCCGTGCCAAGGGAAGGTGGTGGTGAGATGGTAGAAGTGGCCAGAGAGGATTTGGCCAAGGCACTCCTCATGGCCTCGAAGGCGGGACCCCCAGAGTCCTGGGATAGTCCAACCCCCGAGGCCACAACAGCAGTCGGAACTCCCGCAGCCGACGCACCGAGAGGGAGGCTCGGAACCGAAAGGATTGGTCCCGAAGCATCCCCCCCGGGGCCGACAGAGGAGGTCCGCATACCGAACCCCGACCCAAAGGGTGGGGTTGGAGTTAGGGTCGGAACCGACCCGACAACCTCCACCGGCTCCACCAACACTGACTCCAACGGTGCCGAAGCTGTTGGAGGAGGAACCGAGATAACAGGATGGGAAATCGGCTCCGGAGCCGACTGGGCTGGAGCCGAGATCAATTTTGCAAAGACCGGAGACTGAAAAAGCCTTTGAAGCACCCTGTCTAAGTCCGAATCAGACATCCTCGACGACCGAGAAGAGACCGACCGGGTCCGAGTCGACTTCTCCGCCGGCTCCGAAATGGGGGACCGGCTCCGTATGGGTTCGAGAAGTATCGGCGCCGAGGGAGATTCCACTACCACTGCAATTTCCCTCGGAGCCGATGTGGACTTCGGTACCGAAGGGGAAGAGTCTGAGCGGGCAACCTCCATCGGCTCCAAAGGCAGTGGAGCCGATGGAGATGACTCGCCTCTCGACGCCCGAGCTCTCGACTCCGAAGCCAGAGGGGTCGAGGCTGGAGACATCGAGGCAGACCGTTCCGCCCTCGGCTCCGAAGTCCGTGGAGCCGACGGAGAAGCCTGCCGTGACTTTTTAGCTGCCGGATCCGACGGGCTGGTCGGAGCCGAAGACTTTTTCTTCCTCGAAGGGGAAGAAGAAGAAGATAGGGCTTCCTCAAAGGAAGGGGTAATAAGCCCTTTCAAAATTAACTTATATTTCCTCTCTTGGAGGACGCTAGAGGAAAAAGCGTGGGAAACGCTACAGGATTCTTGGAGGTGCTTCGGGCCCAGACAGTAGACACATAATGAATGGTCATCCGTAATGGACATTTTATAATTACATTTAGAACATTTTTTAAAACCTGATGGTCTATGTTCCTTCGACATGGTTACTAACTACAAACACGCTAAACTATAAAAACTATAAAAACTTGACAAAGACAGCCTAGACTCTAACTAAAACGCCTAGGACAGGGCAAGGTCCCTCTAACTTAAACGGGATCACTTACCACAAAAAATACAATTTTACCACAAAAAACTTTAGATACACAGTCACACAACAATAAGTAGCTGTTAAAACAGCTTTTCGGTAAGTTTTAGCACAAAACTAGACAGAAAAAAATCTAACTAAGAGGCACTTAGCTCAGCCAAGTCCGAGACCACGTCTATGCTTCAGAAGCGGCAAACGAGATCTGGGGAAGCAGTAGTGGTGCATCCTGGGATACGAGGTGACTCAGCCAATAAGAGACTGCGTTCTATTGCATAGTGGCCGAGTCGAAGCCGAGGATCGGCTCCGAACCCATCTGTAGAGAATGTAGGCGAGATAGGATCACATTACATCTACTACTTAAGCAGGCAGAATGCAAACGCTTCCATAACAGTGCCATCACTTAATCTGGAGAATTCCATTCAAAACTCCTCACATCCTCACTCTCTGTCTACTACAACTTAACATTACACCTTCCTGCACTTTATACTCTCCATTCTAACTCTCCTCTCTCCTAACCTTCTGCAAGCCTACAGATATACCTTCATATCCTTCATATACCTTTTATCTCTTCGCTATGTCATAATTTATCTGGATATGCTAATGCACTCTGTAAATATCTCCAAATGTAAGTGTAAAATAATACATTGCTTAAACCAAAGACATGCTCTAATTTCCAAGTAATGCAAATACTACTCAGTGTTTTGCTTAACTGTTGTATTCATGGTTGCAAATTGTGTGCTGTGCTAAGCCTGTAAATGGTTTAGTGAGATCAGGGCTCGCATTTTAACTAAGAAAGTATGGCTAGACTACCAAGCCATCAAGGAAAGTAGAGCCCACTCTGCTACAGGGGAAAGGTTTCAGCCATATCTGACACAGTCTACCTGATGTGTTGGTTGATGCCTTTAGAACACCTGTGTGGGTGGCTACAAGAAAATCTGAAGATTCCAAAGAATTCCTTCTGTCAATACAAATGCAAGAGAGGTTTTTTTTAAATCTTTGGTTCACTTAAGTACAGGATTTTAAACTGTTAACTTCCATGGGCATACCAAGTACTTCCGATGGCAAATATATGGAAATCACTGCACTGCTCAGTGAATATTCAGCTATTATTTATTCAGGTTCCCAAACTGATTCAAACCCTGTGAAGCTTGGTTTCCTTTGAATATCACACCTTTGCAATGATGAGCCATGATCAATGACTGTAGTAAGGCAAGCTAGCCGATGACAGATTTGGCTTTGGCATCTTAGGTCTGTTTTGGAACTGTGGTCTACACTAGGGGTGCTGGTTCACAGGAAGATGCCCAGTACCTCAACCTGGTCATCTTTAACCTTCTTGTAAGCAAACACTGTGGAGATATCATCCTTCCCTTTTGCTGATAATGGTAACAGGTTTCCAAATCCAAAACCAATGGACAGGTCTCAGGACTGATGGATGGCAAGGATGTGCTATGGGCGGACAGCATTGTAGCCTCCAGAAGGATCATACCAGAGGATTCAGCAACAACTGATGTCAGTTATGAATACTACAAAGGTACCACACCAATAGTTTCATGTGCAGTTACTAGGCAAGCAGACTAGGAGACATTTAAAATGCTTTCTCAGTTTCCCACTTGCCTCAACAACAACATCTTCCAGTCAAGGGGTGAACTATCTGACTCCGACATACTGCCATCAGCCTCCCAACATTAATCCCACCAGGTGCCTCTCTGAGTACTTCTTTCTCTTAGATGGGAAATCAGAGGAAGAATCAGATGACGACATGGCAGACTGGGAAAAAAGATAAGTTTTCCTTTAAAGATTCAACCTTGTGCTTTAAGGTCCTCAGATTAAGGGATGGACACTAGAGACAATTTGGCATATTATGCTTTGGACCCAAGCAAAACAGACAAAAACAGAAAACCTTATGACAGATTTTCTTTCTGCATTTAAATTACTTATAAACCTTTTCAGAAACAAACATCTATCCAACACAATCTGCCAATAAGAATTAGTTTGCGATAATACACAGAGTAGATAAGAATTTTCCACCAACTGGGTACTTAAATGAAACCTTGGAAGCATAACGAACTGGTGCACTGATGATACAACCAAAGCCTAAGGCTGTTCATCAAGTTCCAGTAAAAAGGATCAGAAAATGGAGTCCGACAATTCCCTTTATACCCTTAATGTCCTGATGTCCATGTGTTGGGGAGCCTTCTGGGCCAAAAACAGAGACCAAGAACGTAAGGGAATGACAAAAGGTATTCTAAGGTGATACAGCACGAAAATGAGTCCTAGGTAGAAAGCTCAGCAACAGCGCTCTACAGCTCATAAACTGGGCAAATTTGCATGGTCAAACAACTTTAATTTTAACATTTTACTTCTCTCTCTCTCTTCACAGACAGCATAAATGTTTCAATGACAGCTGTGATATGTGGCATAATACTCTACAATAGAAACAAATATCAGGAGTATTAGTCTTCCCTTATCAGCTAATCTACAGGAGGACCCTCTTTAACAGGTTCTTAGGCACAGTTTTGATGATCTCAATTTTTTTCACTGTAAAATTTGTCACTAAAGACTACATAACAGTACTGACACATTCATGGGATAACCTGCTGGTTATACAGCACAAGTCCCCTTAGCAACCCAATTCACACCTCCATGCCCCTAGCAAGCACCTTTCAGCAAATAAAAACAAAATAACAACATAACATAACATTGCTAAAAGCAGCATAAAAGGATACACATGCCCAATGACAGAAAACTCCATTAGCTGGGCCTGGCAGATGTGATACATCTACAGAGGGAGATGGAGAGCGTTCCTTACCCACCAAGGAGGATTCTTATCTACATAGGGAGATTGAGGACATTACTGACCCACCAAGAAGGGTACGAAGCAACTAGTACAGCAAGAACGTATCTGTTTTATATTACTGCTGAATCTTTTTAATGGGTTGCTGGTTAAACTGAATCCCAACAAGTAACCACAAATGTGGATAGAACCAGAGGATCGCAAAAGTACATAGCTCAGTTAGCTTAGGCCTGCGATACTGACTTCTCACATCTAGCTCAACTCCCTGAGTCGTGGTTGAGATAACAATGCTTGACAAAGGTGTTCACAGAAGAACAAGTGGATGTAAAGTGGCACAGAATTCTACAATTTCAGAAACAGAGACAGGTACTCCACAATGGGGTGAACTATGAAAGAGCATCTGCCCAGTAGCCAGGCTTCTACTCCTACAAAAAAAATGTAAGACTGATGTGCAGCACTTTGTATAATTTTAATACAACTGCAGATCCTTCTCCTGCTACAAATGCACCTTATTGTAGAGTACATTTGGCATAACGATTAAGGTGTTTACCTTACAAACACCCGGTACAAGGTTTGAGTCTCACTATTGAAGGAAAAATGGCAGAAGCAGCTAGTCTAGTACTTGCCTATGAACCTATACAGGATTCAAAATCAGAATGGCAAATTAAAAATAGAAATTATTCCTGTGTTGAATTGATAAAGTGACACACTCTGTCATGTATACATACATTGTGGTTAAAGTATAAGCAATACTAACAATGATATGCCTGTCAAAGCAACCCATAAAATGCCTTGTGTAACACTTAAGTATTTTTTTACTTCTCAGTGCAAACAGTATCAAGTAATTATTGCAAATAAATTTTTGAAAGCAGTCTTATTGAACAATGAAGTGTGAGACCTCAAAAATTAATACCTGTTCAAGCAGTGCAATAGGAACAGATATCAAAAGAAAAAACTTACATGCATGTACCTACTTACAGAATGAGTACAAAGTACCTTTTGCATATCTTCTGACACAAGCCTACCTAAGAATGAAAAAGTTTGTTTTCCTGCATGCTGATTTAATAACATCTGAATTACAATAATCCTTTCTGCAGGACTATTTCTAAAGCTACATTTAATGCGTCTATTTTCCTTTCTCAGTTTTTCTAAAATACTCAAAACATCTTTGCACTCAAATTACATTTTCTATTTTATCTGTTGGTCTCTATTTTCCCCAAGTGTCAAGTTTCATTAGTTAAAAAGAATAGCAGATGTTCAAAATAATATAAACTAGACTCAGTAGGCAAGCTCGAGCAATTCTGATGCAAGCGCAGGAAAAACAAAAGTTCCTGTGCACATGAAATGAGCTGCCATTCAGGCAGGCATGTGCTGGGTCAGGCCACACCTAAGTACTATTGAATCACCACCAACATTCCTTTAGACTTCAGAGTCTGTGCATTCCATCAGTCAAAACTTCTTCCTGGCAAGCCCATAGCTATGCAATCAACCTTGAAGCACGGTTTTAACTAAGCCTGATTGATAGCGAGACAGCAGCTGCAGAATGAGCAAATGATAACCACACAGATAAAGGCTTTCATACAAATATAATTCTACTTGCAAGCTGCCTGGCAGGAAACCTAATTGCTCAGTTTTCTTCTTGTAGTAGGAGCCTTAAAAGCTCTACTCAAACAGCATCCTACAACCCACTTAACAGGGTTGCATATATGCCAACAAAAACAGTCATGTAAGCACAAGAGTAAAGAATAAAGCACATTGTGAAAGGAACAACACAGTCACAAAAGGCTATATAGTCACCAAAGAAAAGGAAGATTTGTGTATACCTTTGAGAACAATGTGATTACAAATGGCCTACACAAAATACAGTTTTCAGTTCACAAAATGTTTGTTCTTTTAATAAATTTATTGCAAAAGAATATTAACTGACCTTAACTATCTTAAAATGCAACAACTTGTCTGTATGTCAACAAGCAACATGCATTATTGGGAATTGCTAATTATACACTTATGTAATACAGTCAATAAAAAGTACAGTTTTGTACCTACCATAAATGTAGATGTTCGAGGATTCCATTGCTGCAGTCCTTACTATTGGGTATAGTCCGCGTCCAGTCGGCCCGAATACCAGAGTATAAGGCTGACGTCGGTCAGGGCGCATTAGACTGACGTCAGTACGTCAGGGTACTAATGCGCATGACCGACGTCATATCCTCAGTCTTTTCTTGCCCCAGATGTCAGAAGACCCTAAAAAGATAAGTCCCAAAATACCTGCACCAAAAACATGTACAATATATACAAGAATATATACAAAAATATAAGCATGTAAACTCACCTACACAACCACCCCTAAACACAGAGGGAAGGAGGGAGGGTAAATTGGACTGCAGCAATGGAATCCTCGAACATCTACATTTATGGTAGGTACAAAACTGTACTATGTTCTTCGTCTTCCATTGCTGCAGTCCTTACTATTGGGTAGAATCCCAAAGCAGAGGTAAGGGAGGCTGGCAAATCATAAAGAAGTAGGAGCTGACAACATGCCTTGCAAAACAGCTGTGGCAAAACCAGCCCTAGACTTAGAGTAGAGAGGAAGGTGATAATGCTTAGAGAAAGTATGCACTGAACTCCAAGTAGCTGCTTCCAAAATATCCTTAGTTGCCACCCCTTAGAAATGCTGTTGAAGTGGCAGTAGCCCTAGTGGAATGAGGCCTAATCCCAGCTGGAATCTCCTTGCCATGATGGGAATAACAAAATGCAATGCAAAAGCCAATCCACCTAGAAATAGTTTGTTTTGACACAGGCTTGCCCTGTGAACTCAAAGCAAAAGAAACAAACAACTGCTGAGACTGCCTAAAATCCTTAGTCCTGCTTAAATAATAACGCAATTGCCTGTGTACATCTAAAGTGTGCAAAATCTTTTCCCCTTTATTTTGAGGGTCTGCATAAAACGTAGGCAAATGAATAGTTTGGTTTAAAGCCACACTAGAAACCACCTTAGGCATAAAGGAAGGATTAGTACGTAATGATACCCTATCCTTATGGAAAATCAAAAAGGGCTCTACTGCCATAAGGGCCTGCAACTCAGACACCCTTCTTGCAGAAGTAATAGCCAACAGAAAAACAGTCTTCCATGACAAGTATTTCAATTCAGCAGTAGCTGCAGGCTCAAAAGGTTGTAGAGTAAGTTTTTCCAACACAAAATTGAGATCCCAAGCAGGAGTAGGAGCTCGTGGGGGTCTTATATTCTTTGCCCCTCTAAGAAACTGCTTGAACAAAGGATGCGAAAACAAAGGTGGGTCACAATCATAGTGAGCTGAAATTGCTGCAGCATGAATCTTAATGGAAGAGAAGGACAAACCTTTGTCCAATAACTCAGTAAGATATTGAAGAGCCACACTCAAATTAGGCTCAGAAATCTCCAAATTCTTTGCTGTACTCCAAAATAAAAATCTCTTCCATTTTTCTGTACACTCTCCTTGTACTAGGTCTTCTAGCTTCCATAATCACATTTAAAACTTGTTGAGGAAGTTGAGACCTGCTGTGTTTCAACACAGAATATGCCAGGCTGTTAGATGAAGAGAGTGAAGCTTGACATTGAGCAGATGACCGTCCTTCTGAGATAACAGATGAGGAATCAGAGGTAAAGGCCATGGAGGCTTCTTTACCAGACTCCGTAGTAGTGGGTACCAGTGTTGCCGAGGCCAATCTGGAGCTATCAAAATCATCCTTGGCCTGTCTTGTCTGACCTTTAATAGTACCTTTGGAAGAAGAGGCAGAGGTGGAAAGGCATACACATGAAGGTTTTTCCAACTGAAAGACAGAGCATCCACTTTCCAAGCTGTGTGATGAAACCCCTTTGTGCAATACTTTGGCAGCTGGTGGTTTAGTGGAGAAGCGAACAGATCTATGTCTGGAGTTCCCCATGACACTGTCAATTTCTGAAATACATGAAGATCCAGTTTCCACTCGTGGGGATCCATGATTTGTCTGCTTAACACATCTGCTAAGGAGTTCTGTGCTCCTGGCAGAAACCTTGCCTGAAGAGTTAGTTGCAAGCTTAGCGCAGTCTCCCATAAAATCATTGCTTGCCTGCATAGAGGATAAGAATGTGTTCCCCCTTGCTTGTTGATGTACCACATGACAGTTGTGTTGTCTGTTAGAATCAACACCTGCCCTGGAAGAAATAACTCCTTGAAAGCCATTAATGCAAATTGGACTGCTAACATCTCCTTCAGGTTGATATGTAGATGCTGTAGTCTGGCAGGCCACTTGTCTTGTATCCACTTTCCATTTAGATGAGCTCCCCAAGCAATGTCCGAGGCATCTGTCGTTAAAATCTGACTTGCCTCTGGCCGGGTCACAGAGAGTCCCTTGTTTAGGTGACATTCCTGAGCCCACCACAAGAATTCTTTTGAAGGCAAGGTATTATTTGAATGACAGTGTCCAAATCCTGGCAGTGCTGTGTCCATACATTTTTGAGATACCATTGTAGCTTCCTCATATGCAGTTTGGCATTGGGAAGCACCAGAATACAAGATGCCATGAACCCTAATGCTTGAAGGACTGTCCTTGCAGTCAGCACGGACTGATGAGATAGTTGATGGAAGTAAAGTGACAGACTCTTTTGTTTGTCCGGGGTTAAAAAGGCCATCTGGGCTGCTGTATTCAGTCTCACACCCAGAAAGCACATGTCTTGAGAGGGTACTAGACTGGACTTTATTTCGTTCACAGAATACCCTAGGCATCTTAGCACTGCTATAACATATTCCAGATGCTGTAGAAGGTCTTCCTTTTCTTGAGCCAGAATCAGGCAGTCGTCCAAGTAAGGATAGATTTGAATTCCTTTTAGCCTGAAGTAAGCTATCACTGGAGCCAGAACCTTTGTGAATACTCTGGGCGCAGTAGATAAGCCAAAGGGCAATGCAGAGAACTGATAATGAGAATTTCCTGCTCGAAACCGCAGATACTTCCTGCAACTTAGCCTTATAGGCACATGAAGGTAAGCTTCCTTGAGATCTAAAGTTACCATCCAGTGATCTTTGCCCAGCAGAGGTAAAAGCTGTTGTAACGTCAACATCTTGAACTTGGGAATGTCCAGAAAAGTGTTGAGGAGAGATAAATCCAAAATTGGTCTCCACGTGTTCCCCTTCTTTGGTACTAGGAACAGGCGAGAATAAAATCCTAGGCCCCTTTCTGATACAGGGACTGGCTGAATGGCCCCCATCTGGAGTAACTGAGAAACTTGCTTGTGAGCCTCCTTTCTTTGTGGAGGAGGAACGTCTGGCATGCCTTTGAAAGGGGGCATTGTATGGAAATAAAACCTGTAACCGTGGTGAATGATATCCAACACCCATTTGTCTTGAGTAATGAAATCCCAATTTTCTTTGAAAAGAGACAGTCTTCCTCCCAAAGGAGCTGCCAGACGAGAATCTACTGGCAGCTGAAAAGACAGGTCATTGGGTCTGTTTACGAAAGGACTGACCCCTGCCCTCACCAGAAGTCTGAGCAGGTGAACTCCTGTTCTAGGCCTAAAAGAACCTTGAGCCCTGCCCCTACCACGCCTAGACCTACCCCTAGACTGGGAATCATAAGCAGGATATGTCCACCCCTTAGCAGGCCAATTTCTACTAAACTTCGGTGGCTGCACCTGCAAAAAATCTTTAACAGTTTGCATAGACTTAGCTTTGTCCTCCATTTTCTTTAAAACTGCTTCCACAGGCGATCCAAACAACACATCAGACTGTAAAGGAGCATCCAAAATCCTTGTTTTAACATGTTCAGCTAAATTCTGATCCTTCAACCAGGCATGCCTGCGAAGAACAGAACCAGTAGCAGCCACCCTCGAGGAGGCCTGTACAGCATCAAAACCACATTGCAAAGAATGCTTACCCACTTGTTCAGACACATGAACCAAATCCAGCAACTCTTTACACTCAATACCTTCCGCCAAAGCATCCACCTTAGATTTTAATTGCGAAATGAGATAATTCTGATATTTTAGCATATGAAACTGACAATTCAATGCTCTCATGGCTAGAGTGGAAGAAGTATACACTTTCTTTCCCCACCTATCCAAAGCCTTTGCCTCTTTATCAGTGGGAACAGGATTTTTAACTACAGAAGCCTTAACACCCTTAGGCCCTTGAGAAATGGTTTCTGGGTCCGCCCTAGGACTCTTAAACAAATACTTATGAGCTTCGGGCACCCTATAATACCTATCAGGCTTAACAGGAGCAGGAGGCAAGGAGTCAGGGTTCAGGGAAGCCTCTGCAAAAACATCTTCCACCACATTCAACACAGGAGGAATAGCTAAAGGCCTATGCTGGGGTAAAACAAGAATTCCCTAAGCCTTTTCCTGGAATCAGAGTAATCCTGGCCTTCCCATTTAAAGTGCTCCCTCATGGAGTGCAGAGTCTCTGAAAATGAGAAATCCTCAGGAGGAGAAGCTGTAGGAGTGGAATCATCCACATCAGAATCAGAATAAGTAGGATACTCCTGTAAGTCTTCCGCAGAAGACTCTGAAGCCTCTGAACACTGTTCAAAACTATCAAACTCCTGTTCCACTCTAGGCCTCTTATCAGGCGGGGGCATAGAACCTCTAATCATAGTAATCAAGTCTTCTGCCATTTTAAGCATATGTTTCTTAGGTACAGAGCCTGAAATGCTAGGAGAAGCCCCCACAGAAGCTGAACTTGGCCTACCTCTAAAAGAAGTTTTGGCAACAGAAGGAGAGGCCCTAACTACCTTGGGAAGAGAGGGAAGAACAGTTACCTGAGAAGCCCCCTCAGCCTGGCCTACCTCCTGAGAAGGCACATCCTGTAACAGTAAAGTTTCTGCCTGAGACTCCATGGAAACTCCTGGCAAAACCTCTGGCTCCACTGAGCCTTCTAAAGAACCGACGTCCGGGACTGCCGGTTCATCAACCCTAGGCTTCACTGTTTTGTCCTTGCGCTTCTTGGATGAAGCGGGCGTCGGAGCATCCGACGGCATATTATAATTGCAACGCTTCCCAAACACTAACCTGGCACAGTCTAGCCTCCTCTTAATAGTGCGTTTGTTAAATCTAGCACAAGAACGGCAACCAACAACGTCGTGCTCAGGCCCTAAACAAGGTATACACAGTGTATGATAATCCCTATGAGGAATCTGCTTCCCACAAGAAATACAGTTATTCACTTTTTCTGACATCCGGTAAAATACTGAGGCAAGAAAAAACCAAAATGTTCCCCAACGGGGTACTTAGCCAACTCTGTTTCGGTCTGAAACTCCGGTTTCGGAAAATCTCAGAACGCCAACCTGCACTCGCAAAACTGCTTCTGCATCGGACCATGCGGCAAAAAAGACTGAGGATATGACGTCGGTCATGCGCATTAGTACCCTGACGTACTGACGTCAGTCTAATGCGCCCTGACCGACGTCAGCCTTATACTCTGGTATTCGGGCCGACTGGACGCGGACTATACCCAATAGTAAGGACTGCAGCAATGGAAGACGAAGAACATCATGACAACCAGTGAGTGTTACAAGTAGAAGTGGGGAGGCAAGGTACTCATTTCAAAACGAATACAATGGAAGTGCTTAATATTTAGCACAGAAGGTTCACAAAGTGTTCATCTTTTTATTTAAATACAGTAATCCTACACAGTGTCTTTGTTGTTACAAGCAGCGTGAAATCACCTTGTTTAGTCAGTCAGTAAACAAAAATATGTGCAATATTTTTTTTTTGGTTTTTTTGCATTTTTAAGATGGCTAGACACAGAGAAAGCCTAATGAAACTGATCAAACTAGGTCATAAAATCAAAAAAATATATGCCCGAATTCTGCCTTGTGAGAACTCAAAAATAACCAGAACACCACTCTCAACTGCAAACTCTGGAAGTACTGTGGATGAGACAAACTTTCATGCAAGGCCATTCTCCCTTGATAACATAATCTGAGTTAGCTGAACCAAGGAAGAAAAGTGATTCACCCTTTTTGGCCCCCACTGCCTGCTGCCATTTGAAATGCCAGCACAATGGCTGTGCAGCTATCATCTATCCAACTCCTTTTTTTCTATGTGATGTCTTATGTCCTCCATGTGTGCTCCCCCACACTCACGGAATGGGTGTGCAACAGCTGTCAAGCACCCTCCCCCCAAAACACTTAGGCTCCCTGTTTCCACAAGCAGTTATACTGGTTTGCTCCCAGTGACTGTCAGGAACCAGAGCTGTGAACATGCTCCATAACATATCCAACACGTATCCAAAAGCAGATGGCTTTATCACTCCCCTCCTATCCCTGCTGGCTACCCCCACACCCAATCCATTAATGAACCACAGTCAACAAGGTCATAATCAGGGTTTTATCCCTCTGTACCACAGAACCCATGCATTTTTCCACTTTTAAAGTGATAACAAAGTGTTCTACTACCAAAGGGCCAGTGGCAGCAGAAGCAGCAACTTTGAAACATTCAATCTTCAGACACTGTTCTGTTTTACCTGCACTTCAAAACACCATCTGCATTCTGATTACATGCTCAAATTATTCCTATGCTCTGAACACAAAAAAAGCATCCGTAAGCAACTGGCAGCAGTGCACAAGCATATAAACGTGTTTAAACATCTCCTTTAGACATAATTCTCTCCTCCTTTACACAATAGTACAATTCATTCATTGCTTGAACTATTTTTAATATAAATGTGTACAGTCTAACACTATGGCCCATGTGCAGAATTAAGGATTTTTAGGAATCAATTTGTTTTCATGGCTGTTTATAAATCTCATAAGGAAAGAAGTTAAATCATAAAAATTAGGTTTATATCCTCATGAGGATGCCTCTCTCAGGATTGAAAGCACTTCTGAAGAGTGGTCTGCATTACTATCACGGGAAATGACAGGAAGGCATAAAGAAAGAGGCCTGTCCATTTGCAGGAGAAGGTGTCTGTTCTCCATGTCCCTGCCTGTTGGGTTCTGGTGCAGAAATTACAGTTGTGTACACTTACCATCAATGTAGATGTTCGAGTGTATTCACTGATGCAGTCATCACATTTGGGTTATCTGCTTGCAGTAGCCCTCAGTCAGGCCTGATTATCAAAGTCTTGGGTCCTGCGTTGGTTGCTGTCTCATCTTCCGTGACGTCAGGTAGTCAAGGGTATAAAGCATGCAGCTGACGCCATTACATCAGTTTTTCTTGCCCCAGATGTCAGGTGCCCCCTAATGGAAGCAATTAAATATATATACATACAAGGTTATGCCTCCAATAAAAATGCAAATACACTAAAAAGCTTTTAAGCATAGTAAAGGAGAGTAGAGGTATAGCCAAAAGAAGTCAGGGGGCTGGAGGGAGGGTAACCAGGGCTGCAACAGTGAATACACTCGAAAATCTACATTTATGGTAAGTGTACACAACTGTACTATGTTCTTCGTGTTTCACTGTTGCAGTCATCACATTTGAGTAGATTCCCAAAGCTAAGGATGGGAGGAGGAATTTAGGTAGCATTAGGAGCAGCTATAAGGCCCTGCAAGACTGCAGTGGCAAAGCCAGCTCTGGATTTAGAGAAAATTGGCAAGTGGTAATGCTTACTGAAAGTATGTACGGAACTCCAGGTAGCAGCTTCTAGGATGTCTCTGGTAGGGACACCTCTGAGAAAGGCTGTAGAGGTGGATGCAGCCCTGGTTGAATGGGGTCTAATTGCCTGTGGGATAGGTTTTCCATAGTGCTTATAGTAGAAATGAATGCAATGGCCTATCCATTTAGAAATGGTTTTCTTTGAAATAGCCTTCCCCTCTGCCCCTGCAGCAAATGCCACCAGCAGTTGTTCAGATTTCCTTTGAGGTTTAGTGCTGTTCAAGTAAAATCCAAGTTGTCTGTGTACGTCTAAGGAGTGCAGTATCTGTTCCCCTTTGTTTTGTGAATTAGAAAAGAAGGTTGGCAAATGAATGGACTAATTAAGAGCCACACTGGATACCACTTTGGGCATGAAAGAGGGACTGGTCCCGAGGGACACCCTGTCCGCATGAAGATGATGAAGGGCTCCACTGCCATAAGGGCCTGCAATTCAAATACCCTTCTTGCTGAAGTGATTGCTAAAAGGAAAGTTGTTTTCTAAAAATGAATTTTAACTCTGCAGTTGGCTCAAAAGGAGGAAGAGTGAATTTTTCCAATATAAAGTTAAGGTCCCAGGCTGGAGCTGGGGCTCTCCTGGGTGGTCTTAAGTTTTTGTCCCCTCTGAGGAACTGCTTGAACAGTGGGTGAGAAAAGAGGGGTGGTTCTGTGTTGTAATGAGCTGAAATGGCTGAGGTGTGAATTTTGATGGAGGAAAAGGAAAGACCCTTGTGAAGCATCTCAGTTAAGCATTGAAGAATCTGAGGTAAATTGGGCACTGCTGCGGCCATCCCTTGAGTTTTGTTCCAGGCACAGAATCTTTTCCATTTTTCAGCATAAGATTTTCTAGTACTAGGCCTCTTTGCCTCCAAAATGACATCCAACACTTGTTTACTGAGGGATGGTAACAGAGAGATTAGGTAATTAGCCAGGCTGCCAGGTTCAGGGTTTGAAGCTGGGGGTGCAGAATCTGGCTCTCCTGCCGGGACAGCAGGGTAGGGGGGTCTGAGGCAAGTGCCATGTGGCTAGCTGTGACACTGCACAAGAGGGGGTACCAGTGTTGGCGTGGCCAGTCTGGTGCAGTCAGTATCATCCTTGGTTTGTCCTGTTTGATCTTTAGTAGTACTTTGGAGAGGACAGGCAGAGGAAGAAAGGCATAAACTGATAGATTTTTCCAGCTGAAGGACAGAGCATCCACTTTCCAAGCTTGTTTGTGGGGAGTCCTTGTGCAGAATTTGTCCAATTGGTAGTTCTGGGGGGAGGAAAACAGGCCTATATCTGGGCTCTCCCATTTGTTGATCAACATGTTGAAAGTCTTTGGTTCCAATTTCCACTCGTGTGGGTCCATGAGATTTCTGCTTAGTTCGTCTGCCAGTGTATTTAGTTTTCCTGGCAGGAATTGAGCCTGTAGATGCACTTGGTAGCGCAAGACTGTGTTCCACAGAGCCATGGTTAGTCTGCAGAGGGGGTAAGAATGGGTACCCCCCCTGCTAGTTTATGTACCACATAACAGTGGTGTTGTCCATCGTTACCATTAATTGTCCTGGAAGAATGTGGTCCTTGAAGGCTGTCAGACCATTCTGTACAGCTAACATTTCTTTTTGATTGATATGCAGGTGCATTTGACGGGTTCCATTTGCCCTGAATGCACTTCCCTGCCAGGTGAGCCCCCCATGCATTGTCTGATGCGTCTGTTTTTAGGGTTTGGGCGGCAGGGGGTACAGTGAATGGTAGTCCCTTGTTTTGGTGGCAGGCCTCTACCCATCAAAGGAATTCTAACTGTAGGCAAGTATGACAGGAATCATTGCTTCTAGATCCTGAGAATGTTGACACCATAGGCATTTTAGATACCACTGTAGTTTCCTCATATGCAGTCTTGCATATGGAATTAGTAGAATGCACGAGGCCATGAACTCCAAGGCTTGCAGTATTTGCCTTGCAGATAGCAGGGTTTTTGTGGCCACTATTTTGAAGTAAGTTGTCAAATGAATTTGTTTGTCTGGCGTGAGGAAAGCCATCTGGGAAGTTGTGTTCAAGCTTGCTCCCAGGAATATTATTTGTTGACAGGGTACCAGATGTGATTTCTTTTCGTTTGTGGTGTACCCCAGACAAGTTAACACCTTTTGTACAAATGACAGATGATTCAGAAGTATGTCCTGGCTTTCTGCCTGAAATAAACAATCGTCCAGGAATGGGTATATTTGAATATTTCTTTGCCTGAAAAATGCAATGACGAGAGCTAGGCACTTTGTGAATACCCTGAGCGCAGTGGGATAAGACAAAGGGCAGTGCAGAGAACTGATAGTGCATGCAGCCTGCTTTGAAGCGTAGGTATTTTCTGCAAGATTCCCTGATTGAGATGTGCAGGTAGGCTTCCTTTAAATCCAGTGTTGCCAACCAGGCATCTTTGCCTATCATGGGAAGCAACTGGTGAAGAGTTAGCATCTTGAATTATGGAATCACCAAAAAGATGTTTAGGATAGAAAGGTCCAGGATAGGACGCCATGAGTTGTCTTTTCTGGGTACCAGGAAAAGTCTTGAGTAAAAACCTTGTCCCTTTTCCTCTTCTGGTACAGTCTGAATAGCCTTTAATCTTAAGAGAGAGAGTACTTGCTTTGAGCCTCTGCCCACTGATTTGGGGGTAGATCTGGCCAACCGTTTGGGGATGGTAACGTATGGAAGTGAAATCTGTATCCTTGGGAAACTATGTTTAAAACCCATTTGTCCTGGGTAATCAGTTCCCAGTTTTTTGCTTGCAGAGCAATCTTTCCCCCTAAAGGAGCAGTCAGTTGAGAAGTGCTTGGAAGTTTTAAAGTTAAGTCACTGGGACAGCTTACCATAGGGGGGAGTCTTACTACTCCCTGATTTGGAAGTGGGAACCCTCCATTATGTAGTCCTGTGCGTACCCTGGGACTGAAGTCTGGGTGTTCTGCTGGTTCTGGGTTTGAACTGAGAAGGCCTGGAAGAGGCAGGAAAGGACCAATTTGTTGAGGGCCAATGCCTACTAAATCTTGGAGGCTGCACTTGTAAGAAATCTTTTAACAGTTTGCATAGATTTAGCTTTTTCCTTCATCTTTTTAAGAACTACTTCTGCTTTGTTGCCAAACAGGCGGTCCTGATTTAAGGGAGCATCCAGCAATTTAGTTTTAAAATGATCTGGTAAAGATTGCTCCTTACTCCAAGCATGCCTTCTAAGCACAGACCCAGTGACAGCAGCCCTGCAAGATGCCTCTAGTGAATCAAAATCACATTGCAAAGTACGTTTTCCAACCTGTTCAGCAGAATGCATTAAATCCTGTAAATCCTTATTTTCAGCACAATCAGGAATCAACATCATTTTCTGTTTAAGCAATCCAATAATATGCTGCTGATACTTTAACATATGAAACTGGCAATTTAAGGCCCTGATGGTCAAGGTTGCAGAGGTGTACACCTTCTTATCCCATCTATCCAGGGCCCTGGAATCTCTGTCGGGGGTAGGATTTTTGGCAGTAGTAGTCTTAATGCCCTTGGGTCCCTGTGAAATGGTCTTAGGATCCGCAGTAGGATTTTTAAAAAGGAACTTGTGAGAATCAGGAAACCTGTAATATCTATCAGGTTTTCTGGGAGCAGGATGTAGAGAGTCAGGGGCCAAGCTAAATTCCAAAAAGGCACTGTCAACCATGTCCAGCACAGGAGGGATAGCTAAAGGCCTGTGTTGGGGCAGGAGTAAGAAATCTCTAAGCCTCTTTTTTTGAATCAGAGTAATCCTGGCTTTCCCAGTGAAAATGCTCCCTAAGAGTATGCAAGGTTTCACCAAAAGAAAAATCCTCTGGGGGAGAAGCGGAGGGAATAGAGTCCTCTGCATCAGAATCCTCATAGGTAGATAAGGGTAAATCCTGGTCATCAGAGGAAACAGAAATTTCAGAATCCTGGTCAGAAGTATCATAAGCAAATTCAGTCCTAGATCCCTTAGAGGGGGAAGGTTGGCTTCCCCTGATTAAAGTAATGAGGTCTTCAGCCACTTTTATCATTTGTTTTTTAGGCATACAGGCCTGACCATGCGATCTGGCCGTCGGTTTCCTAGGCATGGTTCGAGTTTTAGGCCTTGAAGAAGAAGATGGCGTCGGTTTAATATTTAAGTCAGTAGGCCTGAATACACCCTCAGAAGCTGGTGCCTGCACTGCGACTCAGGACCCATCCAAGGTAGAGACATCCGCAGGTTCCCCAGTTGAAGCATCCTGCGGCATACCAGACTCCGAATGGGTCTCAGTACAGGCCTGCAAATCTGAAGTAGTGGGTATCAGGGGCTGCGAAAATGCCTCACTAAGTATCGACGAACTAGCGACTAGCTTAGGAGAGGCGTTGTCAGCAGTTTTGGACATAGGCGGCCTGTCTCTGTCTTTATCTTTGCGTTTTTTCGGAATGGTAGTCGGGTGGCTTACCGAAGACATATCTGGATAATTGAACCGAATACCAAATTATTTAGAAGCGAAAATATACAGATGACGAATATTTCCTGGTTTAAATAAGGCACAAAACCGACAGCGAGGTACGTCGTGGTCAAGGCCTAGGCAAGGAATAGAGTATGAATGAAAATCTTTATGAAGTATTTGCTTTCCACAAGAAATACAATTATTAACTTTTACTGACATCAGTTTGGAGCATGAAAAAGTTTCCCCAACGGGGTACTTAGCTTTAGTTGAAGACTTCAGTTCTGAAACTCAAAAATGAAAATTTCAGGAGTCGACAGCAACCGACGCAGGATCCAAGACTTAGATAATCAGGCCGACTAAGGGCTACTGCAAGCAGATAACCCAAATGTGATGACTGCAACAGTGAAACACGAAGAACATCCTGTGTAGTTGTCTGTTATGATGAAAGGCAAAAAGTTCTATATTGGGGAGTCCCCACTGATGGATGAGGTCAATTAATATCTCCCTTTTTAGCATCCATTCACTGGGGTTTAGAAGGTCCCTGCTCAAACAATTGATAAGGTGTTGCTCTGGGATGTTTAGCATCAGCAGACACTACAGACGGATCAGCTTGTGGGGTTCTTTTAGACTTACTTATGGATGTGAAGTACTCTATAAAAAAGGATCTGGTTTCCTTGGAGCAGGTGGCAGAGCATCAGGGTGTAGAGAGATGTCTTCGAAGACATCATCTAGAACCACATGGACTGGAGAAACACCTAGTGATTTGGGGGATAGCAGACTTAAAAGCTGCCTGTTAATGGGTTTGGGCTTTACAAAATTTGTTGCTCTTCCGATGAAAGCCTTCATTCATCTTAAGCAAGGTGTTCCCAAAGAATAAATCTTCTGAGGGAGAAGCAGAAGAGAGGATATTAATTGAATCAAAGAGTCAGAGCACGACTAAGAGGGGAAGGTGTTCAGATTAAGATAATCTTTCTCAAAATCAGATCCTGAAGAACTGGATCTCTCCTGAAAGGAAACATCTCTCTGTCTTTTACTGGGAGAGGCATCAAGGGGTAGTCTGTGAAGTCTGGCTGGTCTTCCTGAATTTTATAAAGGTCATGAATTCCTGGGCAGTTTTAAGGAGGTGCTGAGTTTCTACCAGAGTTGTAATGGCTGATGAATGTGACATATGCTGAAGTAAAATGATTATTCTTTTTGGTTTAGCATCTGTTTCGAAAAAGATGACTTGGTCTGTGTCAGGCAACTGTGGCCTTCATCCAGATTTTTGGTGTGTGTTCTTGCAATAAATTCATGGAAGATGAGCTCAGATGTCAGAAGCTGAGGGCAGTGAGTGACTTTAGACCTAACCGATGCTGGCTTCACAGCAAGCAAATTCGAATGGCTTGCTACCATAGTGGCCTCTCAATGGGTCAGCAAAGAGGGCTCGGACCTGGCAGCTGTCGGACTTGGGGGGGGGGGGGTTGCAAAAGCACCTCACCAAAGTCATCAGTCAACTCAGATGCACACACAGAATGATCGCAATCGTCTGCTGAATCCTTTTCCTTGAACTTTTGTCTGTGTTTCTTTGACAAAGTAGTGGTTGAAGCTGAGGAAACAGAAAAAGCAGCAAGAACTGGGTCCAAGGACTCCATGTGGGCTGAGAAAAATTCAGCCCTATGTTTAAAGGTTTTCATTTGAAACCTAGCAATATCCTGGCAGCTATAAATGTTGTGCTGAAGCCCTAAACAAAACAGACAAAAAGAATGAAAGTCTTTGTGTGGGATTTGTTTCTCACACTTCAAGCAGTTTTTCTGAACATTAATCTGAAGAAGAAATTCTCTAATAGGGTACTCATTTGAAAATCATTTGTTAGAAATTCTGGAGAAAAAAATGAACTTGTTGAAGCACTGCAAGCATCTGATAAATAAAATAACACATTGGACTGTACAGCTAGAAAGAACTGAAAATGACACTGATGGACACTCCTCTTATACCCTGACATCTGGACATTGGCCATCAGATGCCTGTCAGGTAGGGATGATGAAAAATCTCCGGAAACTGGACCGGTTGCGGGTTTCTGCACGGCAGGAAGACCCAAAAATCAGTACTGCATCACTGACTATGAAAAGCATCTGCTACACTTGAATGTCAGATAAAAATAATAGTTTCATTTGTGTTTTTATTAATGCTGCTATGACTTATGTGAAAAATCAGTCAGTGATATGGAGTGTAAAGTCAGTACCAACATTTGTTTTTATGTTGATATAAACAGTGGATATTTCGGTAAACATTTTATCAAAAAAAAAAAAAAAAAAAAAAAGAGAAAAGATTATTCAAACAACCACCTGACCTGCACAGGCTGAAACAGGAATCACTGGATGGAGACAACCCTGACCCCCCTCCCCCATCATTACTCTTTTACATACATACACCAACTACATGACTTCACAACATTGGGAAAAGAAGAAACTTTACAATACCACAAACAACGGTCAAGTTGTGTTTAGACAGTTACAGAACTGGGTTTTATGACCATCCATCACTGAAATGCAGTAAAATAAACACTTTCTACCCTTGGAAACCATTTATTTGTTCTAGTCATGTCATTTGCATGTCAAAAAATAATAAATGCTAAAAGAGCATGAAGAGGAGAATAGATGCTCAGTAATCACTATTTTTTTTTTGCAAAAATCAACAGAGCATGCTGGAGGGACAGGTATATCACAGGGAATATCACTTCTATGGTAGAGTCTTCCACTCCACATAAAGCAAAGTATTTCTACACTATTCAAATGCAATTTGGATGAATGGATAGGCAACAGCAAATTCACCCCTTGTTATGCACCACTGGCCCTCATAGATAGGAGAAGCATGTAATTACCTCAATATACATTGATCTGACTAATCTTTGGATATTCATTTTGCAAAATGTAAGGAGCAATAATTACCTTGGGAATGCAAGGCTAGGCTTCCTGAGAACATCACAGATTTATAGCCTATTAACTACCTATAAATCTATTTATTATAACTATGATTACTTATTCTCTATGACCCAGCTTATTCCAGCCTTCTATGGAAGTTTGAAAAGACAACAAACATTCAGTATTTACAGAAAAAAACACATAAAAAAGGAAGTTTGAATATTAAAAAAAATATTAAGTAATACATGTTTAACAGATAATCAAACTCCTTTAATGTCTTGATTAAGACTGAATGGAATTAAACTGTTATAATGTAACATCAAACACGTTTCTTTGTATCTCAAACTGTTTTTAGCATCAATATCAACCAGTTTATACCGCCCTATAATGGTAAACAATCCCAGCCTTATGTTTTATATTCTGAATTTTGGCACATGTAAAAGTGTTCTGCCAAAGCACTTTTGAAATGACAACTCTTAGTTTAATCTTACATATAGCATCCTCTTAGCATCTCCAAATATGCTTCATCACTGCCACAAAAACTGGCAAGGTACAATTTTCTGATGATGTTATGTTAGATGTCTGCCATATGAACTCATGGACTCCAACTACTCAGCACTGGACTTAAGTACTAGATTTGAAACACTGAACAACTCAGGTACTGAATTAAACGCACAACACAATGTTTTGCTTTTGGGATTTAACTTTGTCCTGAGTAACTCACAAAAATGGCACAACACACAATGAGTTACATAATTTTGTTTGCAAATTGTATTTGCCATTATATTCTAACAACAAACAGGAACTTAAGTCAGTTTTTAATGGAGTGGATCAATTATGTCAGTGTTTTTTCTGAGACAAATTGTTTTTACTATAGATTCTGATAGTCAAATAATTTACAAAGCCTATGGTCTACCGCATGCTCCCTTCACTTTCAAAAGTTAAAGCTAGAGAGGCAAGATTACACTGGTTTGGACATGTGCTGAGGAGGGATGCTGACTATATTGGGAAAAAGATGCTAAGGATGAAGCTACAGGGTAACAGGAAAAGAGGAAGGCCTAAGATAAGGTTTATGGACATGGTGAGAGAGGACATGCAGGTGTGGTTGGTGTGACAGAGCAAGATGCACAGGACAGGAAGAAATGGAAACAGATGATCCGCTTTGGCGACCCCTAACGGGAACAGCCGAAAGATGATGATGATGACTCTTCTTTTTAATAAGAGTATTACTAATGCCTTTATAAGGTGGTTCAAAGTAAATAGTATACTATTTTCAAACAAAACTGTAACATTTGGCATGCAATCCCTTATAATATTACTAAAGATGAGTGGATGACCTTAAAATAGCTTGGTTACAATAAAATGCAGCGATTAAACCAGCCAAAAAAGGTGGGAATATAGTACTAATGAATTCACAACAATAAGCACACATTTGGACCATTTATATTACAGTAAGACTTATGAAAAAATTAGTTGAATACAGTATATTGAAGCTAAAGAGGAGTTTGATAACCTGCCATTTGAGGGTTGTAGGTTAAATTTCTTTGAAGAAAATGTTTACAAAAATCTGATGGAAGCTCATACTACGATTCCTACTTTCGACTATTTACATAAGGTATACAAAAACTTGTATATAACCCACTTGGGAGACAACTGCTTGGCAGGTTTAGTCAGAAAAAGTGAATTACACTACTAATAATTTCTTATATCAATATGTGAAAAAAAGGTTCTTCTGTTCAAAACACTAATGAGGTTCTTTTTTAACCTTGAAAGTATTATGCTGCAAGATGATTATTTCTGGGTGGCCACTGATATTAAATCCTATGTTCCTGTCCCAGAGACTCCCCAGACTCTGGAACAGACTGCCCAAACAGGTCAAGCAGAGCACCTCTTTGGCCATCTTCAAAAGGAACCTTGATGATTGGATGGGAGATAGGAAATTCACCCCAGGGATCATGTCAGTCGCCCTGCTAGACAGGGGTCCAGGGAAGTAAAAAGTGTGAGAAGAAATAACCAAGGAATTGTTATGGCTCGGCTTGTATAGGCCCTAGGGCCGATAGCCTAGTATCAGTCTATGAACCTATGTGCTAGAATATGGAAAGATATAGCAGTAGTATTTTCAAAGGTCCTTTACTGAAATGCTTTTACATGTGCCAGAATTCAGAATATAAAGATATTAAGGCCGGGACTGTTTGCCATTACAGTAACATACAGAGGGCTGACAATCATGTTAACGATCGATTTTAAGATATAAAGAAACCCATTTTATATCACAATATAACATTTGATTCCATCTGGTCTTAACCAAAAATGAACTGGAGTTAATTCTGTATGATGTGTAGTGATTCACATTTTTTTTAAATAAATGCTTCTTGATTTCTGATTGGTGGTTGCTTTTATGTGGATGGGGTATGTTTATATAAATAATATACTTTTATGGCCTTTCATTCTTCCGTACAACGAAGTAAGCCAAGGCATTAGAGGATAAATTAATAAAGAGTGATTACCAAGGCTGTTGGTTGTTTCCTTCAGACCATCTATATAGTTGAGATAAAGATATTGCCAGGATGGAGCACTTAAAATAAGATGCCAACCTACTGTCTAACACTAGAGGCAGAAAAACAACTGCGAAAAACAGGCTGACAAACAGGAAGATATCCAAACTAGAACTCAACTCCCTCAGGATCAGTACTGATAAAGGTGGACAAGAGAACTTGACACATCTTTATTTTGCAACCCTACCTGATGTTCTCAAACACAGACACACACACAAATGTGTGTGTGTCTCTCTCTCTCTCTCATATATATATATATATATATATATATATATATATACACACATATATATATATATATATATATATACACACACACATATATATATATATATATATATATATATATATATATATATATACGCACACACACACAAACGTTATGCACGTATCCATGTGTGTGCACAGATAATGATATATATCTATATATAGGGAGAGATCTATAAATATAGATAAACACACATATCACACACACATATCTATATCTATATATCAACATATCTATATCTATACCCTTAAACAATGAGATTCCTTTGATGCTTGTAAGCTCTCTGGGAACCATGGCTTTTGCTGTAGCAGGCAAATGAGTAAATGTCATGAAAATCCCACTAGGACAGCTGAACTTTATTTTGGGTTAATCAGACTCTCTTTTAATTGATGGCAGGTGTGTACCCAAGAAGACTAAAAAAAAAAGTCTTTCGGCTTTTCCCGGTTAGGGGTCGCCACAGCGGAACTCCAGTCCACTAATGACTGGCAGTGGATTTTTACGGTGCCGAGTTGCCAGCCCGATGTCCAACCTTCAAGGAAGGCACACCCATTCATGCTCGCACCTACCTGCATATCTTTAACGTCACTCGACCACGGGGAGGACATGCAGTCTCCAAACAGAAGGCGCTCCAGCCGAGAATCGAACGGGAGAACCTCTTGCTGTGAGGCGACAATGCTAACCGCTGCACCACCAGGGCCCTCGTACCAAAGAAGACTGAATGCTGTAATTAAATCAAAAGGTGTTTCAACAAAGTATTAGTTTAAGGGTGTGCAAACACAACAAAGTATTAGTTTAAGGGTGTGCACACTTATGCAATCAGCGTATTGTACGTTTTTTACTTTTTATATTTCTTCCCCTAACAGATTTGTTTGTTTTTCACTTGAATTGCGCATGGTATGGGTCACATTAAAGGTGGGAAAAGTTTTGAAATGATTTATTGTGGTCTCATTTTTTTTATATCACAAAAACTTGTCATTTTAACAAGGGTGTGTATACTTTTTCTACCACTGTGTGTGTGTGTATACATATATATATATATATATATATATATATATATATATATGTGTGTGTGTGTGCATACAAACACACACATATCTATATATATCTCTCTCTCTCTATATATATATATATATATATATATATATATATATATATCTCTCTCTATATATATATATATATATATATATCTCTATATATATCTCTATATATATATATATATATATATATATATATATATACATATACATATATATATATATATATATATATATATATATATATGTATACACACACACACACACACACACACACACACACACACAATACTCCTATTCTAGAAGAAATTCTTGCTTGGACAACTAACAACATAAAAAATGAAACTATTATTCTAGCCAACGTTAATATCAATTGGCGTGATATTCTCCAATATCATCCTTCACATTTACACTCAGCTAATTTCTGACATCATAGGACCAGACAACAAAAATAACAAAGGCTCAATCTTGGATTGGATCTTGGTTACTAATCCTGACAAAATTACCTCTGCCGGCACATTCCCTGACAGTATTAGCAACCACTCTCCAGCATTTATAATACGTAAGCCCACCTCATTACCAAACATTCCACCAATATCGACAAACCAGAGATCTATCCCACTTCTCCCCAAATACCTTCAATGACATCCTGCAGAACACTTACAAAAAATGTAGTAGGCAACATAAACTCCAAATGACAAAAACAGTAGCAGTGGGTTCAGGTACAAAAGCCGACTCACAGTTTATCCATGAAATT